>NW_027040557.1:3197500-3436677 GCF_037179485.1 Ochlerotatus camptorhynchus | reverse complement strand
CAAGGCTGAGGAGGTGCGAATCGTCGAGCGTCTGTCCACCAGGAGGTGCGGCTCAAACAGCGTCTGTCTGGCATCCAGCGGCTGAAACAAGAAATGTTGAATCGTGTCAACTAAACCTAAGATGGCAGCCCCATCAACACGATGTAGGTATCGCGACCCTGGTACGGTAGCATACTGAATTATAAAAATACTCAGAAAAATTAAGTAAGAAGAAGAAAAAACGAACGGAATTTTCGGCAACTGACCCAACGGCAACGGAATAAGGACAATGAATGGAAATTCGGTTCTTGGAATGTCAGAACGTTAAATGAACCTGGACGAGTGGGCCTTCTGGCCCGTGAACTGCAAAAGGTGAATGTGAGTGTGGCTGCTATTCAAGAAGTACGGTGGCTTAGATCTGGAGAACGTGAATTCAGGGCGGTAGATCCTATCGCCAACACATCGTTCAAATACCATATCTACTACAGCGGTGGCGATAGAGCAGAACGCGGTGGAAACCAGTTAGCGAGCGCATCTGCGTTTTGAGGATTCATGGCAAATTCTTCAATTACAGCCTCATCGCACTAACGATAAATCCGATGACGTAAAGGACGCGTTTTATGAAAGCCTGGATAAAACCTATGATGGGTGCCCTAAACACGACGTGAAGATTGTCATCGGAGATGCAAACGCGCAGGTCGGAAGAGAGGAATTCTTTCGCCCAATCATTGGAACAGAGAGCCTTCACTCTGCAACGAATGATAATGGCCTGAAGCTGATAAACTTCTCTGCTGCTCGTGACATGACCATCAGTAGCACGCAAGGATATCCGAAAGCACACCTGGAGACACACTAATGGCGAAACTTGCTTCCAGATCGACCACGTGTTGGTGGATGGTCGGCATTTCTCGGATGTCGTAGATGTCAGGACCTTCAGTGGTCCTAATATCGACTCGGATCACCCCCTCGTTGTCGCGAAAATTCGAGTGAGTCTATCGACCGTTACGAGTTCCAGAAACCGGAGATCGATGCGTTTCAACATCCAGCGTTTGACAGTAGATGGTGTTGCTGCAGAGTACCACCAGAAGCTGAATGAGCGGAGAGCGAAACGTGAACCAGAATCTCAACAATCTGTGGGAAGCTGTCCACGGAGCGGTGAGCACAGCAGCACGAGAGGTGATAGGTACAGCTCAGAGGCGCCCTCGGAACGGGTGGTTTGACGAGGCGTGCCAGCGAGTGACAGAGGAGAAGAACGTCGCCAGAAGCCGGATGTTGGTGTCTGGTACCCGTCAGAACGGAGAGCGGTACAGGGTAGCAAGGTCAGCCGAGAAACGAACCCATCGCAGGAAAAAAGGCAGTACGAGGAACGCGTTATTGCTGAGGCGCAAGAAAGTATGATATGCGAAGGTTTTACGCAACTGTCAATGGCGTGAGGAGTAAGACAGCGCCGTCTCCCGCCATGTGCTATGACCGTGAAGGTAATCTGCTGACAGATAAAACGATGGTGGCTGCCAGGTGGAAGGAGTACTTCGAGACGTTGCTGAACGGAGAGAACGAGAGAGCATCTACAAACAGAACACACATCGACGACGATGGACAAGCTGTGGAACCACCAACGCTAGAAGAGGTGAAAAAGGCGATACGAGAGCTGAAAAACAGTAAGGCTGCGGGGAAGGACGAGCTCCCGGCCGAACTGCTCAAACACGGAAGTGAGCAGCTGCACCAGATGATCCAACGTATACTGCTCAAGATATGGGAGGAGGAAGAATTACCCGCTAGTTGGTTGGATGGTCTCGTTTGTCCCCTCTACAAAAAGGGACACAGACTGGAGTGCGCCAATTACAGAGGAATCACGCTTCTGAATTCGGCGTACAAAATATTATCACGTGTTCTGTTCAACAGATTGAGACCGCTTGGGGAATCCTTCGTCGGCAAATACCCCTGAGAAGTTCCTGGAATACAACTTGCAGACTCATCATCTGTTCATAGATTTCAAGGCAGCGTACGATTCAGTAAAGAGAAACGAGCTATGGCAGATAATGCAAGAAAACGGTTTTCCGACGAAACTAATTAGGCTGATTCGTGCAACGCTGGATGGTTCGAAATCATGTGTACGGGTTGCAGACGAGATGTCGGCCTCGTTTGTGACCTTAGATGGGTTGAAGCAGGGAGATGCTCTTTCGAACTTGCTATTCAACATCGCCCTCGAAGGAGCGATTAGGAGAGCTGGCGTGCAGAGGAACGGTACCATCATCACAAAGTCGCACATGCTCCTTGGTTTTGCGGACGACATCGACATCATCGGAATCGACCGTAGAGCAGTGGAAGACGCGTTCGCGCCTTTTAAGAGGGAGACAGCGAGGATTGGTCTCACGATAAATTATACCAAAACGAAGTACATGGTCGCCGGTAGAAAGCGTGGGAGCAATAGTGGTGTTGGTAGTGAAGTGGTGCTAGATGGCGAAAAATTTGAAGTTGTGGACGAATTTGTTTATCTTGGTACTTTAGTGACGTGCGATAATGATGTTACCCGCGAGGTGAAAAGGCGTATTGCAGCCGCGAACAGGGCTTTCTACGGGTTGCGTAGCCAGCTGAAGTCCCGCAGCTTGCGTACGAAAACGAAATTCGCGCTGTACAAGACGTTGATTCTGCCGGTAGCCCTTTATAGCCACGAATCGTGGGCATTGAAAGAGGCCGATCGGAGAGCTTTCGGTGTCTTCGAGCGTAAAGTGCTGCGAACAATACTCGGCGGTAAACTGGAAAATGGCATCTGGCGGCGTCGCATGAATCACGAGTTGTACCAAGTATATAACGGCATGGATATTGTGAAGCTTATAAAACGAGGCAGGCTACAGTGGGCTGGGCATGTGGCACGAATGCCGGAAGAGCGTCAAGCGAAGTCAATATTCAGCAGGGAACCCGGAAGAGGACGTCGGCTTCGGGGTAGGCCACGCACGCGTTGGCTTTGTGCAGTTGAGGAGGACATTAGGTCCTTGAACGTCCAAGGCGACTGGAAGCGATTGGCTCAGGACCGAGACCAATGGAGACGGTTACTTCGTTCGGCACAGATTTGAATTCAACGAGTCATCGCCCATCAGGTACTCATGTAGGTAGCTGTTGCTATGATAATTAATAATATCACCGATTGCCTGCAAAAAGCAATTTCCCTAACACAGATTTCAAAGTTGAATTTCATCCGCTCTCACCAAGCGGTGTTGATTCAATCACCGCGTGGTGAGTGGTGGTGTTCTCCAGTACACGACGAAAGGCTGCCTGCAAGCAGCGAGCTGCAGCCCACATGAGCTCACATCAGTAGCTCTTCGTGAGTCGCTGGGGGCCATCTAGGCCAAGCGCGTCATACTAAAGAGTATAAACAGAGAGAACCCTGCTCAAATCCCAATTCCTACACAAAACACAAGCAACCAGATTTAAATAAACTGCTCCATTTGCAAAATAAAAGCATTTTAAGATTGCACTCGTATACCTCCCCGTGGAAAATTTTGAAACCATGATCACTTTCATAGTTCTTCTATGCTCCACGAGTGCCAACTTTGATTTGCCAATTACATTTTTCACACTGGTGAAAAATCGAGTGTTTTCATGAGATTTCCACTGCACATAGATCTCTATACAGGCCTTATAACACAACCTGCATAAGCATGCTGTCAATTGACGTTTAAGCGGGATTGATGAATTTGATGAGCAGGAACGATTAAATTTTGTTGGCGGTGTGAGTATGAGTGCATGGAAATGCATGAGAATTGCAAGCGTAATATTTGTTTACCAATTCTCACGCAAGGTTATTCTCTCAGGATGGCTCAATGAATGAGATTTGAGGATGATTTTCCGCTATTAGGTCTAAATATCGTGTGTTGCAAATCACCCCGTTTGACAGTAGCTATAATCTATAACAACGCGTTGAAATGGTATCCAACACATTTTCGAGCTTTATAAAACTATCCAAGTTAAACAGAAAAAAAGGCGCTCTAATTTTGAACCTTGTCGATCTGCCCGATCCGCTGGAGGATAAATTTTAGCACAACACCAGCAACCAATCAATATCTAGCGGCGGCCAGTTTATTTTTGTTCTTGAAATTAAAGCATATCCGCAAACTGAGCAACAGAAAATTCCATTCTTGACACATGGATGGATATCTAGCTATTACGCATTTCACTTTAGCGCGGTCTTTTTCAGCTCAACTCGTTCCCCCCAGCAAAACTGAAACTCGGAAAATTTAAACCTTTCTGCTCGCTCACGTAATTGCACCGCTTAAAAAGTGTCTATTCAACAAAGAATGAGCTCGACCTTGGCAAACAAAAAAACAAAATCCCTCACTCACCTTTGCTACTGCTGACCAATCGGTGACCAAACAAATCCTCGCCGTAAGCTGCTCCTCCACCGTACACTGCCCGGAAGACGCTATTCATTCGCCTGTCCGTTCGCATTTTCAGTTCTGGCAAATTTTCACCCGAAATTTCGTAACCGTAAATTCACTGATTCACCGATCTGCTTCGAAAGTCCATTCACTGGCAGTGGACTGCAACTTTACACCACAGCGATCACTATCTTATCAGCACCCGCGTTCACTTTATCTAAATAAGGTTCTTTGTTGGGTAGTCCGATTAACGGTGAGTAAATCGTTCACTCCAGCGCAGTTCAGAGCTCGCACCTCTGCCTTCAATTGACCACCGAGTGAGTAGCAGCAGTAGCAGCACCGTGTTACCACCAAACCCTACCAGGTGACGACGCGCAATATCATCTCGATCTACGGCGCCGAGGAGATAGCAAGCTTTCTCTCTGCTTCCACCTTCCTGAGCTGGGCGCACTGTGATCTTAATCCAAGTAAATGTACGGAAGCACTGAAGATGGCCTGCCAGTAAGTAGTATGAAGGGAGAAACAGAAAATATTATTAACGAAATTCCTGTTGTCGCGGAGTGAAGGCATGTAAAGCAACAACGACGTCAGAGAGCTGTCTACTGCGGGATGGGGCGAGAAGCAAAGATAAATGGACCCTGGCGTCATGAACATGCGAAAACATACAAACGGGTCCCGGTTATAATTAGAACCGTGCTCATCAACTTTGCACAAATTTCAAAGAAAGAAAAGGAAAACCGATGAGAAACGTGACGTAGCCCTAGGTTTGTAAGTGTTTAAATTCACACGCATGTTTACCCTTGACCATACACGTGTTCCGTTAGAATGTATTTTAAAATAAACAAAGACCTACTAAAACCTCAGCTTCTCCTTCCTTTGAGATCTGAGAAAATCATCTACCTCATCCGTCACGTTGTGTTCAGGTAGAATTTGTGTTATTTTAATCCGTTTGCTCACGTTCAAGTGAAAATAATATTAAGTGGTTACAGTCTGGTCGACGATATACAGAAATTTTCCTCATCCCGACCATCCCCACCACAGGAAGGGTGAAGGTCAATGTTTGTCCACTTTCCTGTCTCCTCTCATGCCAAAGAAACTATCTTGCAAACCACTAAAATAATAATAACACACGAAAGTCACGCCGCGGGACCAAAACCGAATTGATCGAGAAGTTTATGTCGGAATAAAATTTCTTCTAGCTCGTGGATGGATAGCAAAATGTATTTATGGACTCCGATTAACAACGTAAAAGTAACAACGATGAAGGAGCGAAGGAAATTGATTTTTTTTTTGCTCACCTCCTCCCACTATCACTCGATATACGCAACGGGCACCGAAATTCTACATATTCACCACATTCAACTGGATCACATATTCACTCGCACATTCTTTAGGACAATGCAGTCCATTTGACCGACCATAATACGAATAAAATTGCACAATTTTTGCGGCGACACAATTTTTTGATGAAATTCCGAAAGGTTTGTTTTTTTTTCTGACTTAAATTTTTCGACAGACGACAGCTGATCCGAGTGATGGCACGCACACTGATGCCAAATTTGCGTGTTTTTATGCTATCCCGTTTGACGGTAACATAGGTTCCACAATCGCGGCGCGAGTATTATACAGTCGAGGCGCTCAGAAGTGGTCTAGTCCAAGATGCCTTGTATAGCAGGTAATGTTGGGATTCCTGCGTTGATGCAATAGTTCGTTCTTGGATGAGCTTGCCAAAGTGTTTGCTCTGGTCGCCAGACCAGCATGTAGTTCAGCCAACAATCAATACGAAACTATCGATTTTAAATTGGCTCACTACTTGACTAGCCTATTGGTCCCAAGCAAATCGATTAACGTACCCCATTCTAGTCGAAATTCTAGTACTACGCAATGTTTGTTTTGATTTGCTATGAAAGTTTGACCGATGAAATGAGGGGTTAGTGGATTTTCCTATGTTTCGAGGGGTGAATCGATTAGCTTGGGACCGAAGATAGTACCAGAGCTGAGCCAAAAAGTTGAGCACGTTTCTTCGAGACCTACTAGTCTTAGAGTTACCTCTATGGTTCAGCGTTGTCAGATTGTGTTCAAGCCTCGGTTCAAGCTTATCGGTATCAAATTTTTTAACAAAAATCCGAGCAAAAATCGGTATTTATCGGTATTTAATATTATAATAAATTTTTTTTTTCTGTTTTAAAGTAAATAATTCAATCTTTTGGGCTAAGGCTGTGTTCCATTTAGTGAATTTTCACTTAAATTTGAAACTTCTAAAATTAATTATAATGTTCTAAAATCCCTCTGTTGTTGATCTTCCGATATTCGAAAAGGTGTTTGTCAAAATTGATTCCATGTCTGTCAGTTATAAGTCTGATACAATAGCATGTTTATTTGAAAATTTTCCATCTTTCAAATTGAAGGGAAAATTCACCAAATAGTACACAGCCTAAGGACGAAAAATTTGCTTTCCAGGAGAAGATGGAATACATTTAAAAAAAAATGTTTAAATTTGCTTGTGAAGGAAGCCGACAATACTTCCAGTGAAAGGATAACGAAGCTCTTCTGGAGGAAGTTCTGGAGTTTGAAGAAAAGTCTGAAAAAATCAAAGGAACTTCATCACGCTTATTACCACTACACCACCGGACGCCACTGTAATTAATGGAGTTAAAAAGTAGTTAATGTTCTACATTGTGTAATTAAGGGGGTATTCCCAATCTTTTTTTTCAAAAAATCAAATTTTTTTTTTCACGTTTTTTTGTACTTTAGACTATATACTTTCATCCCCCCAAGCCGTTTTCCGATCAGCGAATTCGGTGTCCAGGCATAGCTGACTAATGGTAAGAACCCCCAAATGGTTTTAACTAAAGTCAAAACTTTAAACGCGTTTTTCTCGAAACCACATTTTTTTTTATCGGGCGAAGATTTTTCTCAGAAACTATAAGAGATATTGACTTGAATCTTTGCGCATTTTGTTCCTTATTAAATTCTTTGGAGCTTCTCCCACTTTCAGCCAAAAATATTAACATTTAACATTGTTTGAAGCACCTTAAAGCTGCAAAAAAGCGGGCTAAAAATCGCCTGTTTTTTCATATGGCCGCCATTTTGTTAATTTGCAAGATTTTTTGCTGCCAACGGGAGAAGCTCCAGAGAATCTTATGCAGATTATAATTTCATCACGAAATCTGTTTCAGATGAAGCCGTTCCAGAGAAAAGTCTTCGCCCGTCCAGGCGTTTGCGGCGAACAGGGGTCTGTTTGCCACCATTTTGTGACGTCAATAATGTCTTTTTTTATGTCGAAAAAAATTTATTTGTAAACTTTAATGTTCAATAAACAAGAATCCCAAAGAGTTAGGCGCATTACTATTCATTTTCCTTGAAAAAAAATTAATTGAAAAACAGGCCGAAAAAAGGCAAAAGATTGGGAATACCCCCTTAATGTAATTAAAGCAGTAGTGAATGGAATTAATTTAATTACAGCCGTTGCCTGCGTTGGAGTTAAAGGTTATTGCGTGCCCCTAGGACTATAGGGCCGCCCACATTAGATCCGTTTACGTTACTTTGACGTAAATTTGACAGTTAGACAATAGATTTAGCTATCACTTTGCCGCAACGCGTCCGATTCGGCTCTAATGTGCATGGGCCTTATGGCTTATATAATGTAATATAGGCTGTCTTGCAATAAGCACTCATACATCTAGATACTAGATATCTAGTATGAGTGCTCATTGCAAGACAGCCTATATTACATGATATAAGACATAGTCTGTCCGGGGCAGGCTCTATGCTTATACTTTTACCAAACAACCATAATAAACTTTATCACACAAACGTTCATGTAAAGTTCCATAACCATTTCAGTGAAAGTTTAGCAGGGATTAAAAACAATTTTTAACCATTTTTGGTAACCCTAATAAAAAATAATCATAAACGAACGATAACCCAAATCATTGAACTATTCCACAAATGGTTTGGATGATACTCAGAACACGTCGTTAAGCAAATGAACCATACAATTTTTATTAGGGAAGGTCAAGCAATGGTTCACATTTATGCGGGATGTCATAGAGCCTTGTTGAATTTTTAGAATATTGTAGAATATATTTGAGTATATCGTGATATATTGAAATATATTAACCATTCGACCTAATAATTATAACACGAAACGAAAATCAATAATTTTATTCATGTGTTGCACTTATACATTTTCGCCAAAACATCAGCCTTATACCAACAATCAATACGAAACTAACGATTTTAAATTGGCTCACCACTTTAGTAGCCTATTGGTCCCAAGCAAACGATTAACGTACCCTATTCTAGTTGAAATTCTATTACTACACTATGTTTGTTTTGATTCGCTATGAAAGTTTGACAGATAACATCAGGGGTGTGTGGATTCATGCAGAACATGCAGGGGTGAGTGAAATAGCTTGGGACTGCTTGGGACCGTTGTTCTGGTACTGAGTGAGCCAAAAATAATAATGATTTTCTTCGGGACCCAGTGGTCTTAGAGTTACCTCTATGCTTATACCATAGAGGTAACTCTAAGACCACTGGGTCCCGAAGAAAATCATTATTATTTTTGGCTCACTCAGTACCAGAACAACGGTCCCAAGCAGTCCCAAGCTATTTCACTCACCCCTGCATGTTCTGCATGAATCCACACACCCCTGATGTTATCTGTCAAACTTTCATAGCGAATCAAAACAAACATAGTGTAGTAATAGAATTTCAACTAGAATAGGGTACGTTAATCGTTTGCTTGGGACCAATAGGCTATAGTATACTAAAGTGGTGAGCCAATTTAAAATCGTTAGTTTCGTATTGATTGTTGCTTATACCAACAATCAATTCGAAACTAACGATTTTAAATTTGCTCACTACTTGAATAGCCATTGGTCCCAAGCAAATCGATTAACTATTGGTCGCAAGCAAATCGATTAACGTACCCCATTCTAGTATAAATTCCAGTACTACACTATGTTTTTTTTTTTTTGATTCGCTATGAAAGTTTGACAGATAAAATGGATTTTCCTTTGTTTCGAGGGGTGCATCGCTAAGCTTGGGAACGAAGATAGTACCAGAGCTTAGCCCAAAAGTTAAGCTCGTTTCTTTGGGACCTTCTGGTCTTACAGCTACCGCTATCAGGGGGGACGACACTTCAGGATTATCCAATTTTTACCCAAAACACTCCTAAAATTTTCAACGTGCACAAAATTTCAATCCATCCTATCTATTCTTTCTATTCCCAACTTATCCCTTCTGCATGCACACAAATCATCAAGCAAGCCGTGCAGTTTTCAGGTCGATCGCGAAGCACTGTCAGTTTTCAACGATCTCCATAATAAACATGGTGTTAAAACAATTTGATATTCGTTGAGTCGTTCAAGGTGGCGATTGTCCTGGCGAAGCTGGTGGAAATGAATTAGGGAATGAATAGTACGAACCCAACTAACAATTTTAGCTGCAAATTAGCTTATACAGCTAAAAATGGGCTTATACAGCTGATGTTCGCCTGTATAAGCTAATCTACAGCTAAAATTGTTTGTTGGGAAGGTAACCACCACGTATATCTATGCTGAAGGCCAAGGATGAAGTGATTTCTCTATATACAAATGAGAACATCTGAAATAAGAAGCAGTAAAAATCGGTAAACTGTTTATTTTTTAATCCGAATTTGAAAGAATTAATGAAACACACTCGATTCAGTCCAATGGAAATGAAAAGAATCATAAAATTGAAACTGAACCCCAAATTTTCAAACGTTGAATGTGAAAATTCACAGATTTTGAGTGGTGCCAGTATTGCACGAATTCGACGATATATCTCGCTCTCTCATTTGTAGAGAGTCGATCGAATATTATAGGGCAGGTGTGGGATGAGCAGGATGACCAGTGAACCGGGAAATCGGGAAAAATCCGGGAATTTTAATGAAAAATCGGAAAAATAATTACTTCATCAAGGCTTTGAAAAGTTTTCAGATTTTTGGACCAGACTAAACTTTTTTTTTTTAATTTTGAGTAAATTGAATGTCAGGGATAACAAGTCATTTCAGGTGACATTAAGGTGATTCGCTGTGACATCCTTATTCTCGTAACCACTTCGAAACTTTAAGTGCACAAATATCAGCTTCTACGCACGTGCAACATTTAAATTGTTACTCTACGTTTGCTGCACTTCAGCATACATGAAGTAGCAATTTCAAATGAAATGGGGCACTGATTCCCGAGATTTGTGTAATAGAAAATTCGAGATGGAAGTGCATGTATAGTCTACGTGGCGGCCATTTGTGGACTCTACAAGGAACCACCTTAAAGGTAGTTTTAGAAAGCGCTCTAAGAGATTTTAGACTTTCACTCCAAGTCACTTTTGTGAGTTCAAATTCAGGGTAGAATTTTTAAGTTTATTTCTCGAGAATTGCAAATCGGTTGTGAAGATCACACTATCGAGACCGGACCGAGGTATCCAGCCTCGGTAACGGCTACACGAATCCGCGATGCTGCTATTCCTGCAGCTGTTGCCGCTTCTGCTGGCTTTCAAAAATTCAATAGTATCAATAGTAGAGGGCTTTTATAGTCCAGCTGTCACCATCCAAACATTATTTTTCACTGAGTATTGACTAAAATGGCTACTTCGATGTTTTCCTTTCGTACTGTTTCATTTCAGTTGCACGCATCCCCATGACAATTTAAAGCACCCTCGCATTCAATGCAATCCCATTAGGAATCCCATATATTTTTTTTTATCCTTACTCAATTTTCGTCAAGATGACAAATTCAAAAAACTCTCTTCAATTACATTATTTTTACAGGCAAGCATGGTAAAATAGAATGCATCTGAATGAGTGTCGTTCCCCCTGACCTCTATGCTTATACACACCACAGACAAACAGACATAACACATTTAATATTTCTCATTGTAAAACATCGTCGCTAAAACATTACCGCCATCTGTTGAGTACACTGTGGTGGGTAGTACGCTGAACAGATGGCGGTAGTGTGTAAACGTCAAACGCACGGGAATTGACTATGCACGCCACAGGTGGCAGTAGACCGTTAATTGCTTGTTCGATGAACAACTTATGTGTGTTATGTCTGTTTGTCTGTGTACACACCAAATTTAAGTTTTCAATATCAGTAAAACGAATTGCTGCACGGTAAGAAAAAAGTACCCAACGGAAAGTTCACTTTTACCTACTATTGACTAGTTTGTCTCCTTTTCTCCTTCTAATGTTGTCAAAAACGGAGGAGCAAAACCACCCAACAGGGGTAGTAAAGTGTGGGAACCCAACGTTGAGTATAATCATATTTACCTACTGTTGGGTACAACTAACTTACTTTTGGTTAAAAAGCCAGTGGAAAATTCCATACGAACTGCACACAAGTAAATGAAAATTACTTTGACCCGCTTTACCTACTTTTGGGTTCCTGCACTATAGTGCCGAGATGAGTGAAAAGAACTTAATTTTGGGTACTTTTTTCTAACAGTGTGGAGCATGACCAGCAATCCAATGCTTTATTGAAAAACAACACGCTGTCAAACTGTTAGCATCACAGTCGCAAGTATTGTTACATTCGTACAGCACCATTCAAACCGCAGGAGGAGGAAGAGCTAAAAAAAACTACAAATGGATAAAATTATGTAGGTAAGGACTCTGGCTCGGACACTGGTTATATTTAATAAACGATACTTGGAAAGGAGTCTTGCGATTTTATCATTATTATTCGTATATTTACAGAAGCTGGAAGCTCATATAGTGAAAAAAAAATTCGATTTACTGAATTTAATTGTTTAATCAGCAAAATGCTGCCAAATGTCAAAATTTTTAATTGCTGAAAGATCAGTAAAGAAATATTGCTGATTTTCAGTAAAAGGTTGTCATTTTGACAGAAGTTGGAATTGACCACTTTGTCAAGCAGTTTTGGCGTGACTTTCTACCAGCGATTTCACAAAACTGGAACAACTAATTTCAATTTTTTTATGAAACGCACAAATGTTGGCTACTTTTCTCGAGGTTCTAGAAGAAAAAATCTCAAAATAATGTTTTATTTCAAAGTTCGAGTGGTAGTAAACGTCATTTTAAGTGCTCGAATAAAATGGTCAATTGCTGAAAAATTCAGCAGCATTATTTTTTCTGGAACGTTTGCTGATCTTTCATCAAGTGTAAAATCAGCAAAATTTTGCTGATGTTCAGTGATTTAAATTTGGTGTGTATATTCCATAAGAAAAACCACATAGGTCCTATAAGAATAATGCATAAAAGGTATGTGTGGCCGCTTATACATTTTATTTGACACATAATCTTTATTAACTTTTTGCATGGCGTCTGCTTATTTGACTTATACATTTTTTGAATAATCAGCAATAGAAATTTGCCAAAAAGTATAAAGAGATTTTTATCCGTGTAGCAGCTATGTTTACGGTAGAGTATGATGTACACTCCCACAATTACAGCATCAATGATAATCATTTCACGAACGTATAAAACAATCGTTTCGAGCTACGCCAAACGGCTCCTGGATCTTTGGATTGTTTCTGACAGCACCTGTTCGATTATGTTTACTCGAAATACTCAGAGGGAGAGATGGGCGGAGAGAATGTTTTGAGCCAAATGAACTTTCAAAATCTGAGCCTATCGAACATTCCAATTAGAATTTCCCCGAGGATTTCTTATTCTTACTAGAATAAATTTGAGAGTATTGCCACCGACAAACCGACATGAATTACCATAGCAAAAACAATAAAATTTCTGACCAAAGCACACTACTTACTTCTGGCTCCGTGTTCACGGGAAATATTAAGCTAAACTATGAACCCCATGCAAAAGTTATGAATTGGTTCGTGTATGATCTATTCTGGACAAATTATTTTTATCTAGATCAAAAAGTCCTATGGATTTGACAGTTCGGATCACTGCACATTCAAATCGGCCGTTTACGATTTTCGGGCATTAGTCAAAATTAAGTGTCATGTCGGTTTGTCGGTGGTATTGCAATCAAACAGAAATTCAATCACCTCTATGTTTTGTGTGTTTCTCAAATTCAACTAGTTTTTGGAACCAAAAACAATATTCTAACTCTATTGATTAATTGATCTTCGTTGGTTAATGAATGGCACCAAGAAATGTGCAAAATATTGCGATGCAATCAATTATTATTTTGCACGTAAATCGAATCAAAAATAAAAGTCATTTGAAATGCTAGCTTCTAGCAAGGGTTACAAGATAATTTAGGAACCAATCCCTGCTGCTAAATTGTATTTTGTTTTTTTCCGCCTATCTCTCCCTCTGCACGAAACGAAAATCAATTATTTCAGTGCTAACATTTGAAAACGGCGCAAAAGCCATTTGTAAACAAATGGTTTGTGGGCCCTTTACTCGCTTCCCGAAGAACGCCCACGCAAACCAACAGCATCGTCAGGAAGGGGAAAATTTCCCCTACCCGATGTTGCTGTTGTGTCGCGTGGGTGTACTTCAAGTAGTGAGTAAAGGGCCCACAAACCATTTGTTTACAAATGGCTTTTGTGCCGTTTTCAAATGTTAGCACTGATTTAATTCATGTGTTTCACTTATACATTTTTGCCAAAGCATCAGCCTTATACATTCCATAAGACAAACCACATAGGTCCTATTAGAATGCATAAAAGGTATGTGTGACGGCTTATACATTTCATTTGACACATGATCTTTATTAACTTTTTGCAAGGCGTCTGCTTATTAGTTGACTTATACATTTTATGAATAATCAGCAATGGAAATTTGCCAAAAGGTATAAGGAGATTTCTATCCGTGTGAGTATTTCTAATGTTTACCTGGGTACTGCGAACACAGCCGTTTTTGTTTTGCAAGTCAGCAGGAAACAACTTGAAAATTTTCCGATATCACAAATTGTTTTGCTAATGCACTGCTCACAATTTGCATATACATGCTGTCGAAAGTTCACCCTTTGCTCCATAAATAACGTGTACATGGTGTTGGGAGTGCACCTACCCACATGACTCTTATAAAGTTTGTTTGCATTCTTCCTTCAGCAGTTCGTGCAGGTTCGTCCGTTCGTTACATTGTTTACATCCGAGTATTTGAGCAAGTTTTTTGTTGAAGAATATTAGTAAAAAAATGCCGAAATGACAATATTTTCAACATTGACCACGATACTTTCTCTGCCGACGGGGATTGTATGAGAAAAGTATCACTTTTAGCAGCTCTAGATCGTTGGATTCTTTTTGACAGCACCAGTTGGATTCTTTTTGACAACCATTTCGTGTTTCTCCGCACCACTCAGATGTTTACAACTATTTCGAAACTTATGATTTAATAGCACCTGAGTTTAACATCTTGGCGTATTTATTATACAATAACGGCTAGCATCTCTTAAACCACATGCACGACGCACACACCCTTTCGATAAATATGTTCAAAACATAAACAAAGCATCATGCGCAAAGCATAAGTGATGCAACAGCATAAATTTCAATACTTCACGTGCAATTAATTATTATTCTGTTTTTCAGTATATACTGTTCATCACAAGGCAGTAGTGTGTCATGTTGAGAATCCTGATCCGATCACGCCGGGGACTGTTTGCCACTAGGTCGACACTAGCACGGTTGTCGTTTTCCTCTTCAGCAAAACCGGAAGCCGCGGCGGCCGCTGATGAACGAGCAAGTCGAAGTAGTTTGAACGTGAAGCTCCTCCGGCACCCGACCAAAGTTCCCCAGATACCGCACATTTCCGACATCGACAGACAGCAGCGGTTGAATCAACCGGCACGAATTGCGGTGGACGACCAGACGGTTCAACTGTTGGAACGATTATCCTTGGTGGACCTGGATAGCAAGTAAGTACAAATAGGCTATTTTTATCCAAACCGGACGGTGATATGAATACAGAATGTTCAAAACAGGGAAGCCCACAAAACGCTGGAAGATTCGATCGAATTCGCATCACGTATCCTCACCATTGACACTGAAGGAGTGGAACCACTGTACACGGTTCTTGAGAAGCAGAAGCTAACATTGCGGGAGGACGTCGTGTCGGATGGGAACATTCAGGAGGATGTGCTAGCGAACGCGTGCGTTACCGAGGAGGAATATTTTGTAGCCCCTCCGGGTAATATCCCACTGGAGCAAGATTCCAGTGGCAAGCACAAACAGTAAGATGGCAAGGTTGATGGCCGGGGGGTTGGGACTGAGTTTCCGACAGTTACTGGAAGCTTGTAAAGGTAGTAAATTCTTAGATTTAGAGTTGAGAGATGGAATTTTGGGTGGATTCGCGTTGACGCCAATTGGAAGGATGCTGAGGAATAACTTGAAAGAGGAGTTCCGTCGTGGAGAACCGGGAATGGCTGTGTATGAGGGAAGCTCTGGAATTTCGCTGGAGAAAAATCTTCGATTCGTGCAGGACACTTTTGCAACGGATCTTCCCTTTGGAATCACCGTTGAGGAACTTTTTGAGGATAGAACTGTTAGTCTCTACGAAAACTATGGTTTCCATTTGGAAGGAGGATCATTGCTGTCGTGTTCATACTTTGTGAATCCAACGATGAGCATGGAGTTCATGTACAAAGCTCAACGTCAGCGGAAGATCTGGTGGATGCGGTTCGCTTGCGATCCCGGCCGGTATTTCATTTCCGATCTTCGCCAGGATGCGGAAAGTAAAGTGCAATCGGTGGCTATCAAAGCTCGATTTGCCGGGGAAGAAGTGGCACTGGAACAGCTGGAGTTGATACCCGGAAGTGTGATGCGTGAAGAAATGGGTGATTTTCAGGTGAAAATCGGAAAATCTAGCAGAAAAATTACACCCAATGTTCTGCGGGTTAGGCAGTGTGTGGAACTGGCCACGTTGGAGGTTATTTTGGATGCGTTCGAGAATTCTGGAACCAGCAGTGTGCGAATCCATCGGAAGCTGGCACCGTACAAGTGTGGGATCATATGTCTGTCTGAAGGTGAGTAGATTTCCAAATGATTTAAATTGCCTTTAGTTAATTTCGCCCTATCTTACCAGCAGACCCATCTCAACTGGAAGAGCTGCGAGATCTGGCCAAACACCTTAGCAATGTTTTGAGGAAAGCAAACATCACCGTCTTGGACTGTTCCTCCCAGAACGGAAGCAGCGAACGGTCATTGAACAAGCAATTGAGGCACCTGGATTCCATAGCAGTTCCCTACAGCTTGCTTCTGCAAGAGCAAAGTCTCCAGAACGGTCTGTTTCAGCTTCGCTCCCGGGATACGACCATCAGTGAAACGATCCACATTTCCGATTTACCGGATTATTTATTGAAGATTATAACCAGTTAGTGGAAAGCACACACGCGCCTTTATTCAATCGATATAGACTAAAAGAAATCACACAAATACTGCCGCACGTTGAATCCGACCATTTTGCCGATGTGCGTGATAAAGTCCATTCCGATGGTGCACTGTAATCGGGCACTCCCGTCCATGATGGTTCCCTCACCGGAAGCAAATATCAAAAACTTCAAATGGATTAGCGTCGATATCTGCGCCAACAGATTACAGGTAAGCCCAACCTTTTCATCCAAAATAGCGTAGAAGATTGCCAGCAGTCGATCGATGGTGAATGACTTCGGTCCCAGCTGGGTGGCCATCTTCTCCGAAACCTTCGCCTTCGCATTAACCGACTGAAGCCGTTTCTTCTGCTTGCCATGATTCTTCATGAACAACCGCTTGTCCTCCTTGGCTGCGTTGTGACTGGCCAGGTACGCGGCTATCAGAAGGTACTTGGCATAGAATGGGAGTTCTAGGTTTTGGGCGAGCCGCTTCATGATTTGTACCTGCTCGAGTGATTCCGCCGATTCCGATGTTGGACGAAGCAGTTCCTTATTGATGTTCCCCATCCGCATGTAGATCGTACTGAGGGAAAGCTTCATCGTTTTGGAAATGTGCCGCCATAGTTTGGTTACATCGTCCGGGGCAATTGATCCATCCAGCACAGGCTCACAGTATTTTTGGAAACACTCAAACGATACCAGCTGCAGTTCCTTGAGATCGCGACACACCTTGAAGAATACGTTCAGGAAGATGTTCAGGTAATTTTCATAAAATCCGGACGTCAGGTCCAATAGTACTTTGACTCGCTTTTCGATTTCTTCCTCGGACAACGCTGCTTGTTTCGCAGATCTGAAATTCAACAATCCATCATTAGAGCAGCTCAATGCCAAACACATCTATATCCCTCACCCATCAACCATCAACTCCAAGTTCACTCTCAACTCCTCCCGCACCTTCTCGAAACCCTCCATCATTATCACTACAATATCCTTTTTGCTGTATTCCGGCACGAACACCTTGATCACCGGCGACAATCCCGTCCTGATAAAGTACTTCTCGAAGGGCAAATCCGAGACCAGCACTACCGAAATGTTCAACCCGCTAACCTCTGGCAGTCGTAACAACATCGGTAGCACATTGTGATCCATATCCCGCACCCGTTCGGCATTCTCCAGAACAATCACGTACCCACATTCACCGTCCATCCGTTGCAACTGTCCGACGAAATCCCGCATACAGTCCGCACTCACCAGAGAAGCGAATCCATTGTCCGCACTAGGCATGTGACCTTCCAACCGGTTGATAATCGTTTCAAACAGTATCTTATTCGTGTAGCACTCGATGGCATTAAGAAACGCGTACTTGGTGACCCCCAGGTGCGGAAGAAACTCCCTCAGAATTGAACTTTTGCCGGTGGATGTGTGTCCGAATAGGTAAATCGCCGGTGGAAATGGGTCACCTGCTCCGTAGAAGCGGTACAGCTGTCGGATTAGTTTCTCACGGCAGGGAAAGTGCTCGCTCAGCGCTTTTACCGTGCTTTCCATTTTAGATCGGCGTTGATTGCAAACTATAATAATTTTTGATGTTAGGCACTGTTTTATGATCGATTATTTTCCAATGCTATGCTGTTTGTTGACTATTTTGATTCGGCTTTTCGCGCCTAGATAGTACCGCTGCAAACTCACAGGCGCCTGTGTACCGCTTGAAACACATTGATGGCTAACATACGTTCCACACACTGGAAAAATTAACTGCTCTTCGAAATGAAAAAAAAAAATGCTTTAAAAGCGAACCCCACACGTACCAATATATTGATGCGAAGGGGAATTATTGGCAATAATATTGATGATGTGACTAGAAATACTCAGAGGGAGAGATAGGCGGAGAAAACAAAATACAATTCGGCAGCAGGGATTTGTTCCTAAATTATATTGCAACCCTTGCTAGAAGCTAGCATTTCAAATGACTTTTATTTTTGATTCGATTTACGTGCAAAATAATAATTGATTGCATCGCAATATTTTGCACATTTCTTTCAATTAATCAATAGAGTTAGAATATTGTTTTTGGTTCCAATAACTAGTTGAATTTGAGAAGCACACAAAACATGAAAGTGATTGAATTTCTGTTCGATTGCAACACTCTCAAATATATTCTAGTAAGAATAAGAAATCCTCGGGAAAAAATCATATTGGAATTTTCGATTGGCTCAGATTTTGAAAGTTCATTTGGCTCAAAACATTCTCTCCACCCATCTCTCCCTCTGAGTATTTCTAGATGTGACTACATAAATATTTTCAATATCGATGTATTGACGTCAATAAAGAATGTATTGACAATAAAAGTAATAAAATCAATCGTGTGGAGTCCATTTAATTCCAGAGCAAGCCACAACCCGACCAACCATTCGTGAAGCTTCTTAAAAGTTCTTTACACAAAAATAAAGATTTTTGTCGCTAATTCTTTACTTTTAAGTTTCTTTGATTTCGATAAATATATTGACAGTGAGCCTGCATAAGGGCCTAACTGCTATGATCGATTCTCTTCATCGATCTTCTATTTAAATTGCTAATAAGTTATTTATTTTTTATTTTTTTACCAAACTGCACACTTAATCACGGGAGATCGAAGTAGGCCGAAAATGACGTGTTTTTGTTTTGCTGCGTCGTTTTCGTTCTGGTGAAAATGTTATAAATTTGCAATTTCATTTTTTAAAAGTTTTAATTTGAAAGTACAGAAGTGCATTAAGTGAAAATTTTCAAATTCTTATCCGTTGCATGTAGTGCCGACTGTTCTAACCTACGCGTAGTTACGCTCAGCTAAGTTTATTTACCTTTTCGTTCCTCCTTCGATGATCATTTCAACACTTACTAAATACACGTCAATCAAGTATTGTACTACTGCTTGATTGAAAGTTTCAGTACATTATCAATTGTGTATATTTGCATCGATAATTTATTGGAGCGGGGTTTATATCATGTGTAGAAATAGCTTCGGAATGCTTGCGTTCTTGAAATGGACTATTGTAGCTGCGGTAGAGCTGTCACCTTCTAAGACCGAGTTCAAGCTTCTTGCATTCATAAGAAATGATTGCAGGCAGATTTTATCCATAATGCCACTGCCAGACAGTGAAAGTTAGGCCAAGGACGAATCTTCATTCTAATCTACGATTCCACATACTATTAATAACCTCTTACACATGAGAACCTCCTATCGATCAGAATGCATTGTGCATATGTTTAGGATGCGCAAAGGAGCAACAGGATCGAGCTGATAACGTTTCTTTATTCCAAAATCTGAAGACTGTTTTGAATAATATATTTAGGTAATGGGCAGCAACAACGGACCGATAAACTACTTACAGCTTCTATTTATTAAATGCTTGATATAACCATTGCCAGCAACGCCGGCTGGGCGTATCCTATGGCTTACCCTCCCTACTAACAAAAATCCACCCTTCCCGTGACACTTATGAGGGGTCGTAAATTTCTCTGCATCTCTTTTAAGTAAGTGTCGGACTAACATTCCTACCCTTTCCCCACCAGATGCAAGGACGTGGCCAGGACAGCTCTGGTCTCTAATATGGATTAGTGTGCCATAAAAAAGGGAGCTCTGGTCTGTTGGAGGGAGAGACATCCTTTATGTAAGAGGTAGTAATTAATCGCAAATTACTATCTAACAGTAACGGATGGAGGTGGGTCTCCTTCTTAACAACAGTTTGGACATAGAGGAAGCTCTAAGACTAGAAAGTACCGAAATAACTTGCTAAACTTTTTGGCTCAGCTCTGGTACTCTCTTCGGTCCCAAGCTAATCGATTCACCCCTCGAAACATAGGAAAATCCACTAACTCCTCATTTTATATGTCAAACATTCATAGCGAATCAAAGCAAACATTGTGTAATAGTAGAATGGGGTACGTTAATCGTTTGCTTGAGACCAATAGGCTAGTCAAGTAGTGAGCCAATTTAATCGGTAGCTTCGTATTGATTGTTGGTTTGGAGCTCGTACCACCTACGACATTGTGCAACCTGGTTTATGCTATGCTATGCTAACTGCACACTTAATCAAGGCTTCCCTGGTCGGTATTTTTTTACAGTTAATTACTATCAGCTATAGACGTTTAGCGCACGCACACTACCCACATAAGCGCGAACCATAAATTGACCTTACCGATAATGGTTATAAATTGTTTATAATCCCTGCTAAACTTCAACTGAAATGGTTATGGAACTTTACATGAACGTTTAATGATAAAGTTTTAACCTTAAGTATTATAGCTTTTTGGAAGTGGACCTTACAAATAATGGGTTGTTAAGAACCATTAACATTCAAAATTCTTGTTTTCTCCATACATTTTCGGAAAGAAAACTATACTAAAACCTTTTAACTTATGGTTTGAGAACATTAATGGTAATGGTTATGGTAGCCAGTAAGGTCCATGAATGGTTTTGTAACATCGATCAACTTTATGTGGAATATATCGCGAATTGGTTGCCTGTAAATTACTGATTACCAATTCACGATATATTGAAATATTGAGCGATAATACAAGTAAAGTTGAGCGATAATACAAAACCATTAATGGACCTTACTGACTACCATAACCATAACCATTAATGTTCTCAAACCATAAGTAAAACCGTTCTAATATAGTTCTTTTTCCGAAAATGTATGGAGAAAACAAGAATTTGGAATGGTAATGGTTCTTAACAACCCATTATTTGTAAGGTCCGCTTCCAAAAAACCATAATACATAAGGTTAAAACTTTATCACACAAACGTTCATGTAAAGTTCCATAACCATTTCAGTTGAAGTTTAGCAGGGATTATAAACAATTTATAACCATTATCGGTAAGGTCATGTGATGGTTCGCGTTTATGCGGGTAGCGGGCCCGGGACATTGTTAGAGTATCCGAATCGAAGCAACCAGTGATTCCCTGTTCTAGTATATAAGTGATACCTGTAATAAAGAAAATTTTAGTCATTTGTCTACCGCTAAACCGTTCAGTCGAACTTCTTTGCCCTTCCGAATAGTCCAATAGGTTATGGGCCCAGGACAACCGTCGCATAGCAACGTTTGAATTTGTTTGAAGATTTTTTTTCACTTCAGTGTGAAAATTCTGGAAGTTCCATGGAAGGCAACAAAGTGTCGGTTGTTAAACTGAACAATTCCAACTATTCGGTTTGGAAGTTCAAGGCGGAGATGCTGCTGACCAGGGAGGACCTGTGGCGGTACATCGAAGACGCGGCTCCAGAACCGGTGACGGAAGGCTGGAAATCCGGTGACCGGAAGGCAAGAGCGACGATTGCGCTGCTTGTCGAAGACCAACAACACATGCTGATTCGCGAAACGAAGAACGCCAAGGTCTGAATTCATCGCCCTGGCTGAGGCTTGTCAGGAAGTGCAATGGTTGCTGAAATTGCTGAAGGACCTAGGGAAGCAAGTCAATCATCCCATCTGCATACGTGAGGACAATCAAAGCTGCATTCGGCAGGTAGAGAACGAGAAAGTGGATCAGCGATCGAAACACGTGGATACGAAGTACTGTTTCGTCAAGGATCTGAAGAACAAGAACATCATTAGTTTGCTGTACTGCCCCACAGAAGACATGTTGGCAGACATGATGACGAAGCCGTTAACCAGTGTGAAGTTGGATAAACTGCGAGAAGCGACAGGAATTCTAGCATTCGATGTCGAGGAGGAGTGTTAGAGTATCCGAATCGAAGCAACCAGTGATTCCCTGTTCTAGTATATAAGTGATACCTGTAATAAAGAAAGTTTTAACATTCGCTGCCAGACTGTTGAGCAGTTCAGTCGATTTGAATTCTCTCTAGTTTCGTTCGTTCGTTCGCAAGTCGAATTAGCTCCGCGTTGTGTAGTGACGCTCTCGCTGACCCAGCCATGGGTAAGAAATCGCGCGGTAACGCGAGTGCCGGTTTACCGGGAAAACAGACTCTCCCAGGAGACGGCGCGACCACCGAGCCAGCCCAGAAGAAGCAGAAGAAAACCCCATTGCCCATCCCGACAGGCGTTGCGGACCCGCAGCCGGGGCCTCCCGGAACTAAACGACCCAGGCCTGAAGACAGCAGCGCCACCGTATCAGCAGCAAAAAAGCTGCTGAGCAACAATCCGTTCTCCGCCCTGCAGAACGGAGCCCAGCCACAGTCGGACCCTGAGACGGTGCCGAAAAAAGTTAAGTTGCCACCCTTCTATGTGAAGGGCTTCCCTCCCGGGCTATGGGAGCAGCTGGATTTCTACATTAAGCAGGGCCTTCGCTGCACCATTCAACGGTGCACGGAAGGCTACAAACTGATGGTCCCGGCCGAAAAACACTTCAACGCAGTTCAGGCCCTCTTGGACAGAATGAAGCTGGAGTACTTCTCCCACGACATCGAGGCCACCAAGCCGCTGAAAGTGGTGCTGCGCGGGCTCCACGACATGGACACCACCACCTTAATGGACGAGATTAAGGCGAACGGCCTCAAGCCGGTCGAAGTCCACAAGATGACCCGCAGCAAGGCCATCAAGTATCGTGACCAGCTCTACCTGGTCCATCTGGAGAAGAACTCCACAACCGTGAAGGATCTCCAGACGACACGCACACTGTTCCACATCGTAGTGAAGTGGAAGCGGTATAAACTCACCCACCGTGGCGTCACTCAGTGCTCGAACTGCCTATTGTTCGGGCACGGCACCAGGAATTGCCGCATGGCCAGCCGCTGCATCAAATGCGGCAAAAACCACAAGATCGACAACTGCGACAGCATCGAGGAAGCCACTCCCACATGCGCCAACTGCGGTGCCGCCCACAAGGCCACGAGTAAGGCCTGTCCGAAGCGGGCCGAATACGCCGAGATCCGGAAGAAGGCCTCGTCCAACAGCCAGCCCGGTCGCAAGAAGGTTCCAGAAAACAACGCGCAGAACTTTCCTCCGTTATCACCGGTCCAATCACGGCCAATTCCAGTGTTGCCGCCGCTCCCGCTCAACCAACAGTTGGCTGCCGCTGCAGTACCCGGTCAAGCCTCCGGCCCATCGACGGATCCCCCTGCTCCGGGATTGGCCGGTACAACCGGTGAAGCTACAGACGATTCTCCGCTGTCAACGGATGAGATCGTCACACTGTTGGCCCAGGCCATCATCATCGTCGCTAATTATGGACCGTGAACCCATAAAGATCGCCAACTGGAACGCTCGCTCCGTAGGGGCGAAAAACATTGAGCTTGCAGACTTCCTCCGCAAGCACGACATCGACGTGGGCCTTCTCACCGAGACCCACCTCAAGACCGGTGACAGCTTCTGGCTGCCCGACCACAGCATTGTCCGGCTTGATCGCACCAGCTCCAGGGGGGGCGGTGTCGCGGTCATCATCAAGAAAGGCATCAAGTACTGCACCCTACCCCACTACCGCACTTCCATCATCGAGGCCGTCGGCGTTGAGGTGGAAACATCGACCGGAAACGTCCGGTTCATCGTTGTCTACTGCCCCCGGCAATGTACCGTTAGCAATGGTACAGCACAGCAGTTCAAGAACGACCTTGCCATCATAACCCACACCAATGCCCGCTTTGTAATCGGAGGGGACCTGAACGCCCGGCACGAGGCCTGGCGGAACTACCAGCAGAACCAGAACGGCCGCCTGCTATTTGACCATTCCCAGCATGGTCTCTATTCCGTCTGGTTTCCGGACGAACCAACCTTCACATCACCGACGGGCAACCCATCGACGCTGGACCTGTTCTTGGCAAACACCAGATTAGCCAAGCCGGTTGCCGTCAACGACCTGAGTTCGGACCACCAACCGGTGCTGACCGAGCTGGGCTACAACGTGGCCCCTGCACCGTGCCAGCGGAAGGACTACCATCGAGTCAACTGGGTCCAGTTTCGACGCGTGGTCGACCGCCACATCGACGACAACCCACCGCTCGACACAGTGGATGACATCGACCGGGCCCTGGAGGGTCTCCATCAAGCCATATCCGTGGCTGACGAAGAGTGCGTTCGACGAGTTCCTGTGAGGGGTAAGTTTCAAGCAATTGATTCCCACACCAAACTCTTGATTCGGCTCAGAAATGTTCGTAGACGCCAGTTTCAGCGGACTGGGGATCTGCAGCGTAAATACGAAATGGTCGATCTGAATCGGCAGATCGCTTCCAGAATGGTCTCAATCCGGAACGAGAGTTTCGGGCGGCTCGTTCAGAACCTGGACGACCGTTCCAGACCATTCTGGAAGGTTGCCAAGGTGCTGAAGTCTCACCCCAAGCCCATTCCACCACTTAGAGTCAATGACGAACGGCTTATCACCAACGAAGAGAAGGCCAATGCAATTGGGGAGCACATTGCCCAGTCGCATTTGCTTGGCTCTACAATCCCAAGTCCACTCGAGAACCAGGTTGTGCAGTGCGTCCAGACGTTAGATGCCTCCCCTTGTGCCGTCCCTCCAGAAGAACGGATTACAGAGGAACAAATTTGCTCAGCGCTGAAACACAGTACGAACATGAAGGCTCCCGGGTTTGACGGAATATTCAACCTAGAGTTGAAAAATCTCAGTGCGAGGGTGCACTCGCTGCTGGCTGCCATCCTCAACAGATGCTTGGAGCTGCACTACTTTCCAAGCATCTGGAAGGTGGCAAAAATCATCCCGATCCGCAAACCTGGGAAAGACCCTTCACTACCGTCAAGCTACAGACCGATTAAAGGGTGATACGGTCAAAATTTGGTCAAGGGAAAACGCGTGTAAATCGGTGAAATCGTTTATTTAAAAAATCAAATTAAATTTCTTTTTCAAGTTCAATTAGTATAAAATTCAGGAAAAATATTCAGTTAGGCTTCCGCTTTTCCAAATCCGAATTGCCGGGCCTTACGCTTGACCCCTGCCATCAGATTTTGTACAGCCACCTTGTCCACCTTCTTCGCCGCAGAAAGCCAGTTTGCCTTGAACTGCTGCTCGCCCTTAGCAGTTTTTTTTGGTCTTCTTTAGGTTCCGCTTGACAATAGCCCAGTATTTCTCAATTGGGCGGAGCTCTGGCGTGTTGGGTGGGTTCTTGTCCTTGGGAACCACCTGCACGTTGTTGGCGGCGTACCACTCCATGGCCTTTTTACCGTAATGGCAAGATGCCAAATCCGGCCAAAACAGTACGGAACAACCGTGTTTCTTTAGGAAAGGCAGCAGACGTTTATTCAAACACTCTTTCACGTAAATTTCTTGGTTGTCAGTCCCGGAAGCTATGAAAATGCTGCTTTTCAAGCCACAGGTACAGATGGCTTGCCAAACCAGATATTTCTTTGCGAACTTTGACAGTTTCATGTGCTTGAAAACATCTGCTACCTTTCCCCTTCCTTTTGCCGTATAAAACTCCTGTCCCGGAAGCTGCTTGTAGTCGGCTTTGACGTAGGTTTCGTCGTCCATTACCACGCAGTCAAACTTCGTCAGCATCGTCGTGTACAGCCTCCGGGATCGCGCGTTGGCCGTCGTATTTTGTTTATCATCGCGATTTGGAGTCACTACCTTCTTGTAAGTCGATAGTCCGGCTCGTTTTTTGGCTCGATGCACGGTTGTAGACGATACACCCAGCTTATTTGCGGCATCTCGGAGAGAGAGGTTAGGGTTTCGCGTGAAACTACCGGCAACTCTCTTTGTCGTCTCAGTGGCTTCCGGTTTTCGATTTCCCCCCGATCCAGACTTCCTGGCTGTCGACAAACGTTCCCCAAACACTTTAATTACATTTGTAACGGTTGATTTGGCAACTTTTAGCGATTTTGCCAACTTTGCGTGCGAGTAGCTCGGATTTTCGCGATGCGCGAGCAAAATTTTGATACGCTGCTCTTCTTGCTTGGCCGGCATTTTGACAACTGAAGAGTGAATTCCAAAATTAAAATAGGAGCAACATTCTACACACACACACCTTCAAAATGAGGGGTGTTCAGGTTTTTTAAATGCAAAATTGAAAGAAATACGTCAAGTTGATATTGACCAAATTTTGACCGTATCACCCTTTAGCCTGCTCTCAGCGCTGAGCAAGCTGTTCGAAAAATTGATCCTCAGCCGACTAAACAAGTTTGTGGAGGAACATGACATTCTTCTTCCGGAACAGTTCGGGTTCCGTAAGGGGCATTCCACCAATCATCAGCTAGTGCGGGTGATGAATAACATCCGGAGTAACAAAGCTGTATCCAAGTCCACAGCCATGGCCTTGTTAGACGTCGAAAAGGCGTTTGACAATGTCTGGCACGACGGACTTATATACAAGCTTTGTAACTCCAACTTTCCACCATACCTTGTGAAAATCACCCGTAACTATCTCCAGCAAAGGTCGTTCAGGGTGTCGTTGAATAGTTCCCTTTCGGGACAATTTCCGATCCCAGCAGGTGTTCCGCAAGGGAGTCTGCTGGGACCACTGCTTTACAGCATCTACACGTCGGACATCCCTCCTCTAGGAGACGGTTGCGTGTTCTTTCTGTTTGCAGATGACACCGCGATAGCCGTCAAGGGTAGGATGCCTCGTGAAATTACGAACAAGCTCCAACGATGCCTTGACACCTTTACTGATTATGCCACCACGTGGAAAATCAAAATCAACGCCTCGAAAACCCAAGCGATCATGTTCCTTCACAGACAATCATTAAAACTTAAACCGTCTCCCTCCTGTACCGTAATGATGGATGGTACAAGGGTCGAGTGGTCCACTGATGTTACTTATCTCGGGATGTTGTTCGATGAGAAGCTCCTGTTCCGCTCGCACATAGAGAAAACCCTAGTTAAGTGCTCCGCCTTGGTTAGGTGTTTGTATCCGCTCATTTGCCGCAGATCCCGCCTCTCAAGGCAAAACAAACTGGCTGTTTACAAACAGATCATAGCCCCCGCGATCTTCTATGCCGCCCCGGTGTGGGAATCGTGCGCTCAGACCCACAGGAACAAAATCCAGGTTGCACAGAATAGAGTGTTGAGGATGATCCTAGATCGTCCATTCGACACAAGAATAGCAGACCTCCATCAAGAGGCAGAAATTCCCAAAGTAGATTCCAAAATTGATGATATGACAACTAAATTTATTCAAAAATGCAATCTTTCTGAACATGCTTTAATAAGCAATTTGTACATACACAGCAAAAAAAAATGTAATATCGATCAACGTAATTCAAGCTGATGTATGATATATTGATGTAATAGCAAAAAGCAGATACAATATTACATCAATAGATGTAATTTTGTTCGCAAAATCGATGTACATCGTACAATGTGATATTACACAACCGATGGATTGACCTGGTTGCAGCAGTTTCGATGTAATATTCAACAACTTTTTTTGCTGTGTAGTAGGTTAAGTGTATATAGTAGAGTAGGTTAGTTTTAAGCTGTCAATAGTAGTATTAAGTAGTTTCTCTTCAAATTCTAAAAACAAACAAACCAATCCCACCAAGGTGGTCGACCGTGTACTAAGTCTAGGACTAATTCTGTAAAACAAATTTTGAATTTTGCCCATACTTAAAGATGAAGAAAGCAATTAAATCACTTAGTAAAAATTTATATGGTAATCGTCCAAGTTAAACTAAAATAAAGATCATTTAAAAAAAAAAAAAAAAAAAAAAAAAAATTTAGTCATTGTCTACCGCTAAACCGTTCAGTCGAACTTCTTTGCCCTTCCGAATAGTCCAATAGACATTACCATGTACCGTTTGTTTGTTATTTTCCTCTGGCTAGCCTAAAAAATATATGAACTTAGATCTGTCAAAATGAGCTTGACAGTGATTTGCTATGTATTTTCCTCGGATTTTCACTAACACGCTCTCACATATCGTACCAACACAACCGGACGTGATAATCTACACGGCAAGAAAAAAATACTCAAAATTAAGTTAAAAAAAACTCAACGTTGGGTTCTATCATTTGAGGTCCGCCGTTGAGTAAATCAGAAAAGCGGCGTTGGTTAAAATTTACTCAACTATTGAGTAAAAATAAATAAACTCAAATATAAGTTTATTTTAATTGAGGTTGCTCTTATGCGATTTTAACCATTTCATTTTCACAAGCGTTGATAAACGAGTGGTCAACACACGGGCCCTGTAATCTCAACGTCCATGGTTCGGTTCCAGTCTGCTCCGTTTTATTAGTTTTTTGTCAACTTCAGGATTACTCAAAATTGAGTTTTCTTATTTAACTTAATTTTACCTAGCCCCACGGAAGCCACGTGATGAGTGAAAGGAACTCAATTTTGGGTACTTTTTTCTTACCGTAATGACAATAATCTATCCACAGCGAAAAATTCGTTCCTTTTCAAATGTTCCGCGAGAGCTGATGGTTCGCATCTCTCCACTTACGCAACAGTTGGTAACCGGGGCTGAACTATTATCTTTGGAGGCACTTTTGTTGTGACATTTCTCACTGTCAATCATCAACAACTTTTTTTTTTGTGCGGCTCGGCGATTTCGATTGTTATTTCCCGTATTTTTTCCGAAATACTATTCTATATTCTGATGGTACACCTGCGAAGGAAAATAGGCGTGAAAATGCTCCACTTTCTAGGGCCATTACTGTTGCTGGCCATGGTTCGCCCGTCGCAGCAGTTCAACGACGTTTTCGACGAAGAACTCCTGATCAAGCCACTCCCCGATGGATTCGTGTACAGCTACTTCCAGTTCACTACTCGCTGGGAGTTGACTCAGAATGATAGTCGTGAGTAGAACTTCTTTGTTTAATATGGAATGAGATTTTTATTTGAAATCAATTCTAGTTTTGCACACCCACCTGGTATCGCGTTCCCTGGTCGAGCTGTTCCATCACTACGGCGTGAGCGAACTGCATTTGGCTTTCACCAGCGGCATTTGGCGCTACGAAAATTGGGGCTTCCCGGTGGTGGATGCCGGACCAGGTGCCGAGGTTTGGGCATGGTTCGAACCACCGGCCAACGACGATGAAGTGGATCACAAGTGGAAGCAACTATGTGGAACGCTATCTGGATTGTTTTGCGCTTCGTTGAGTTTCGTGGACAAAACGAACACCTTCCGGCCGGAGTATTCGCTGAGACCGACGACGCATCGATTTGAAGGGATGGGGGAACCAAAGGTTCGTTATGCGGCACTGCCTCGGGAGATCGTGTGTACGGAGAATTTGACCCCGTGGAAAAAGCTGCTGCCGTGTAAGCTGAGGGAAGGATTGGTTTCGTTGCTGACGCCGGACCATGTGTATTCAGGGAACTATCATTCATTGGCGGTTCATATGCGGAAGCTTTGCGCGGATGCAGAATGTGAACAGTTTCAGCTCGAGGTGCGTCAGAGCGTAAGCTTGGTGCAGGATCAGCGGCTGTTTGGTGGGAAGGATTGGTCCATTCGGAAGCTTTTCGGACAGGGAATGGAAGGGGCATGCGTTTTGGCCAGCAGCAGTAAGGTTTATGTAGATGTCACTGATAAAGACTACGATATGACTCAGAAGCCGACGAATGTTATTCACTCCATTCGAGGGGGAGCTAATTCGGTACTCTATGAGTATGACGTCAAGGAGTTTGAGAGGAAGCAGCGTATGTTCAACGTCGCTGCAGTGGATAAGAAGGACACGAATGTAGTTGCACTAACTCCGCTGCCACCGATCTACTCGAAAAGGTTCATCTCCGGTGTTGGCCAGGAGCGGGGACGAATTGTCACAAGAATAACCAACACCCATTGGGCGGATTTGAATTTGATAATATTCGAAAACATTCCCTGGTTCGTGCCGATTTATCTGCATACCCTACGGATCAACCGTGGAGAGCAGAGAATTGAACCGCGCACCGTAAAGTACATTCCAGGTCGACAGCGAGAGCGACCGTCGCATTTGGAGATTGCGCTGACCATTCCTACCCGTTCGACCATCGAACTGTCGATCGATTTTGATTACATCTTTCTCAAGTGGCAAGAGTACCCACCGGATGCCAGCCACGGTCACTATCTGCAACCGTCGATCATCTCGGTGCTGCTACCGGTGGCCCGTAACTACACGTCCCTGCCGCGAGAGGCTTCCCTGTTTCGGGATTCTTTCAACGCCACCCAACCCAACGGATACTTTCTGCAGCTGAGAACGGAAGCGCTGCTGCTGACCCTGCCGATTCCGGACTTCAGCATGCCGTACAATGTGATATGTTTGGCCTGTACGGTGGTGGCATTGGCTTTCGGACCGATTCACAACATCTCCACCAAGCGGATCGTGGCCAAGAGCAAGGAACCTGCCAAGCCAAAACTGATGGACAAAATCAAAGGATGGTTCGGTCGAGGGCGCAAGAAGGACGAGGCGGAAAAGGAGAAGACTGAGACTGCTGAGGATAAGGCAGAAGATACCAAATAGTGCGAGTGAAGGCGCGACATTTGAGCCATTCTAAGTCATTAAATAAACTTGGATTATTGAAAACTGGGGCATTTATTGATATCAACTGGCAGCATCCTCCAAGAATGAATCAACATTGCTTACCTCTTCCTTGACGTGTTCGGCTACATCACCAGATTCCTGTTCCTCCGACATGCCTTCCTCGACGATGACCGTTAGGGTTCCCGTTTTTACCACCTTTGCCTTGGGATGGGCCTTCAGATGTCGTTTCAAAGCATTGGAATCGTTCAGCTTCTTCCCCACGCAAATCCGACATTGGAACGGACTGGTCACTGGACCGTCGTGAATTCTCATGTGAATGGTCAAGTTCCCCCGCAAGGCAAACGCCTTTTTGCAGACCATGCACTCAAACGGCTTCTCTCCACTGTGCAGGAATTTGTGAGCTTTCAAGTGATTCAACTGCCGGAAGGCCACATCGCACAGATCGCACTTGTAGGGTCGCTCGTCCGAGTGAACCAACCGGTGCGTCTTCAGGGAAGTTTCGTAGCCAAACTTTTTGTGACATTGGTTGCATTCGTACGGTTGCTCCTTGGTGTGGCTCCGCAGATGCACTTTCAAATGTGCCATGATCTTGAAGTTCTTCCCACAGAACGTGCACATAATTTTAGCATCCGAGTGCATCAGTTTGTGATTTCTTAGCGACATCTTACTCGAGTAAAGCTTGTGACAAACATCACACTCCAGCGGTTCCGTTTCCTGCTTCGGCTGCGAACTTCTCACATGCCGAATCACGTGCAGCTTTAGGAGTTTTTTCGATTTGAATCGCTTCAGACATACCTCACAGGAGTAATTCCTCTCCTGGACGTGCGTGCTGTGGTGCGCTTCCAGAACCGTCTTCTGGGAAAACTCCTTCCCGCAGAGGTCACACACGAACGGCTTTTCTCCGAGGTGAGCACTCTTCACGTGCCGTCTCAAGTTGCGACTGCTTTTGTACGAATTCGGGCAACTGTGGCAGCGGAAGTTCCGCTCTCCGGTATGAATCACCTCGTGGCTCTGCAGATGAGCTCGCCGTGAAAACCACCGATCGCAATCCTTGCACTGGAATCGAGCCTTCCCGTGGCTCTTGACGTGCTGATAGAGTTCCGTCGCCTTTTCGAAACCCGATCCACAAGTTTCGCAGAAGAATTTATTATCCCTCTCCTCGCCCAGCTGTGCCAGTTGCGCAATTTCGGCTTCCTCCAAAACTATATCCTTTTGATCATCATCCTCCTCCAGATTCATTTCATCTTCTTCCTCATCGTCCTCCAAATATTCCTCGATCGTATACTTGACCGAAACCGGTTCATACAATAGCTGTCCGTCCTCCATCGTGTCTACGGGTTCTTCCTCAACGAAGGCTATCGTCACGTCCTCATCATCCTCTTCCTCCTCCTCCTCCTCGTCATCGTCTTGGAAGTTCGCAACTCCCATCACATATTCCACGGTAGTTTCTACCTCATCCTTCTCCTCGTGGTGCTCCACCGCTTCCCGCCGGAGCACATCCTGCAATCTCTGTTCCGCGGCTTCACACCGTAGCAGGAAATCATACGCCACATTCAGCGTACCGATGCACTCGAGACAAATGCACCGTGGTAGCGAATTGTTCGGTTGAATCTGTAGGTTACAACGGGAAACATCTTTATCGTTCCGATGACGACTACCAAACCGATGAAGGCGCACTTACCCGAATGGTGGTCAAAGCTGCCAACTTTTCGGCAGCGTTTTCGTTCACCTGGCTGGTTAGATCGCATAGATTTTCCTGGGATTGGCAGATGCGGCAAACTGTTTGCAGAAAATCCATCTTTCTTTCGGCATGCACTTTGGAAGCGCAGTCTTCGGATTTCTCCGGAAAAAAAAACTGCGTTCGAGCGTTGGTGACGTTTTTTGACTATCAACACAAAAACAGAAACATTCAGCTATGTTCACACGACGATGGAAGCATTTTCGAGATGTGAGTCGACATTTTACCATCATCGTCATCGGTATAAACAAAACAAAAACCCGAAGGCGATGATGGCGTCCGTCAATTGACGTGTGTGGTAGGAAAATTTCCACAAGAAGCTGAGGGGCAACGCGAGTGCGTTCCAAAACGTAGTATCGATAAAAAACCATTATTAGTGGAAAATTTCCACCAAAAATGGCCCGAAGCCGTTCGCGGGAACGAACCAGTCACCGTCGAAAGTCACGCCGCGACGACGACGATCGAAAGAAAAAAAAGCACCGTGCGTCGAGTTCCAGCTCCCGAAGTAGTAGCAGTAGCAGCAGCACAAGCAGTGGAAGCAGCAGCAGTGATCGATCGCGTCGGAGGGATAAAGGCAAGAAGCGCTCAAGGCACAATTCTGATTCCCGTTCGCCAGTGAAACGACACAAGCAGAAGGATAAGGATCGAAATCGAAGGAGATCACGCTCAAGGTCCCGGGATCAACGAGGTAGACAGTCACATAACAAGCAAAGCAATGGCCACAGTTCGAGCGGGCCACCACGCTCTGGGGAAGGGGAATCCAGCAAGAGATGGGAGCACGATATGTACCAGGAGAAGCAATCGCGAGAGGATACCGACCGGAGTCGACGGGCGGGACTGGGATGGTCCGGAAAGGACCGTGGTGGTTTCGGTGGTGGCGGCAGCAGCAGTATGAATGATGATTTTATGCAATCGCGGCGGTTGCAACGGGAAATCATCGGCGAGGAAGGTGCCCCGATGGCTTGGGCGGAATCTCCCTCGCCACGAGAGTCCTCCGATGAAGAGAAGGAAAAGGCAATGGAAAAGAAAGCCTTAAAGAAGGCTTCCAAGAAAGCAAAGAAGAAGAAAAAGAAGGCAAGTGACAAAAAGGAAAGCAAAAAGATAAAGAAGAAATCCTCCAAGAAGCTTCGCAAAAAGGAGAAGCATTCCAAGAAGAAAAAGAAAAAGGTTTCGTCCTCGGAAGGGTCTTCGGATTCTTCATCTTCGTCCTCGTCGGACGAAAATGAGGAAGACGAATGGGTCGAGAAGTCGATGGTTGGAAAGAAGAGTGGATCGGCCAAAGCGGGGGCTGGGATGGAGGACGAGCTGGGCGATGGCGTCGTGGGACCGATCAAGACCAGCGGCAACCTGAGCCTGAAGGACTTGGGACGGGCGCTGCTGCCGGGAGAGGGTGCCGCCATGGCAGCTTATGTGACCGAGGGCAAACGAATCCCGCGGCGTGGTGAGATCGGACTGACGTCGGACGAAATTGCCAACTTCGAGGACGTCGGATACGTCATGAGCGGAAGCAGGTGAGTTTTGAATGTAGTTGCTATATTTATAGTCTGGCGATCTACAAAAAAGCGGAAACAATTCAATGTAATTGTAATTGTAATTTATTATCAGGTCAAGGAAAACACAACATTTGATTTTTAACTAAAGGAGAACAATAAGTCATTAGTGGAAGTAGCTTTCTTAGTAGGTACCTATGTAATTCTTAAACTAGGTTTAAGATCCTGTTGAGAGCGCTGTCTTGAATGCGCTGATCGTTGCCTGTCGTCGTTTTGCTAGAGGGAGATGGTTCCAGATGATTGCACCTGCGATCATCACACTCTTCTTCTTCGATGTGGTGTGATGGGGAATCGCAAAGCAGCGGGCCCGCTCAAGCTGTCCTCTTCTCAGGTGTTGCTGCAGATAAGGTGGGAAAGTTCCTGCGTACCCTTGGCGAATAAAACAGCTGATTCTATTCCGGTAATTTGTGTCCAGGTCGTGTCCCAAAATAGAGTTCCTTACAGCAGCAGTGGATTCTCTGCGTCTGAGGCCATAGACAAAGCGAACTGCTGCCGGTTTAGTTGATCACGGAGCGCTGATGACAGTCCAGGATAGTAAGTGACGTCACAGTAGGTGAAAAACGGCACGACCACTGCTTGCACTAGCTTTATTCGGGTTTGAACTGACAAAACTGGAGCGAATCTTCGGAGTGTCCGCAACGTTCCAAAAACTTTGGCCGTTATGTCGTTCACATGTCCATTCCACTTCAGGTTGCGATCCATCCTTAGACCAAGATTCACTACGTTGTCAGACAAAATAATGTGTTCTCCGCAGAAAACGATGTTAGTGGTTGGTGCTACCGCTCCTTCTTTGCAAAAATTAATTGCTTGCGTCTTCTTCGGGTTGGGGAAAAGAGAGTTCTGCCTGGCCCATCGCTCTATGCTTTCCAGATCGTTGTTTATGGCTTCGACGAGTTGGTCTACGTTTTGGATGGCACCAGAAATGGTCATCAGCGTAGAGCTGGTAACTGCATCTCAGTCCACGGGGAAGGCTATTGATGTAGAGGCTAAATAGCAAAGCGCTCAAGCACGAGCACTGATCTCTGGGAGGACATCACATTTCCTATCCGTACCGCCTGGGTGCGATGATCGAGGAAAGAAGAGATAAGGTCGCATGCATTGTCGGTGAAAGAAAATTCCTCTCGAAGTTTTCTCTGTAATTTGCGATGATCAACACAGTTGAAGGCCAACGAGAAGTCAACCAGGACCATAACTGTACACTGCTCGTTGTCGAAATGGTCACAAATATCGTGCGTCACTTTTGCCAAAGCTGTTGTTGTGCTATGGCCCTTTCTGTATCCTGATTGGTTCGATGCAAGCAACCTGCGATCGTCCGCTTCCACGTGCCCAACAATTTGGTCGAGCAGGATCTTCTCGAGAATCTTGGAGATGGCAGGGAGAACACTAATTGGCCGAAAGTGTTTAGGTTCAGTCGGATTTGTTACCTTTGGTATGGGCGTGATGAGACCTTTTTTTCCAGACGGCAGGGAACGATCTGGCATCAATCACCGCATTGTACAGGTGAACCAGTACAGGCAGTACAAACGGGACCAACATCTTAACGAATGAGATAGGGATTCCATCTGAACCTGTAGCATTGGTTTGAACTTCCATAATCTTGCGTGACACTTCGTTGGCTGTAGTCCTTCGGAATTCGAACTGCATCCCACCACGGTCCGTAGCGGTACGGTGCGCCGGTTCAACTTCTGCTCTATTGTCAGTCACAAGCAGTCGATGTCCCTCGCAGAAGAAACGGTTCATCTCATCAGGATCAGCATGTTCAGCGGCAACGTTCTTCTTGGCGTTGTTATGCACACCCTCACGCCGGAGGTTGCTCCAAAGCTTTTTTGCAGGGAGGTTGTGTGCAAAATGCGTTTCCTCGTATCGCTTCTTTGCTGCTGAGATCAACGATGCTGCCTTACTGCGTTTTCGTACGAAGTCGTTCCACTGATTGTCGTTCCTTCTCCTGTTAGGATTTCGCGTGTAGAGTGCGTGTGCTAGGTCTCTCACGACAATCGCCCTTTCAATTTCTGTTGTAATCCATGGCGTACGTGCATCTTTTACAACAATTTCACGTTCAGGAGCATGTCTGTCCATTAGGTTTTGCAGTTTGGTTGTTATTGTCTGTGCTTTAGTGTTAACGTCGTCGGTGTTGAGTGCCTCTCTGAAGTCAATTGTTTGGAAGTCTGCCTGAAGTGCAACAACATAAACATTACGGAAATGTCTTACCATAATACGCTGAGGTGCTGCTTTTCTAACTTTAACGTCGGAGATCAAGAAGATGATCTCATGATCTGAGAGGCTCGAGGATTTTGTCTTAGCTGTACGTATAGATTCAGGACTGTCTGTGATGAGTAGATCGATTGTCGTTGAACTTCTTTCTGCTATTCTTGTGGGTGGTGTTGGTAGGATGGTAAGGTGGAAGGCATCGTGAATACGGATGAGCGATCTCAGATTTCCTGATGACTGTTGAGCAGTGACGTTGATGTTAAAGTCTCCGGCAACGAAGATTCGGTCGAAGGCGAAATCCTGGGCATCGAAAAGGAGCTTCTCGTACTCTCGTGCAAAATGCGGGTTCGAAACGGAGGGATTGTAGATGGTGACGATTCCAATGTTGAGATCGTTGATTTTTACCTTAACGACGAGATACTCGAACCTTTGCGCTGTTACGACGGCTAAGAGGGCCGGATTGATCCGCACACATACAGTATGGAACCACTTATTACAGGAGTCACAGCCGATCCATCCAATTTCATCACTGGTTTTCTTCTTCTTCTTCGGAGGCTCATCTTGCTTACAGATGCCGCAAACTTCTTCCTTCATGATCGCACCACAACGCTAACACACTCAATCAATTTACTGCTGCATAGCAGTATTCACAAACACAAACACAACAGAAGGTTCTGGCTTCTACGCGCACGACGCGGATAACGAACTTTTCGTCCGAAACAAATACCGGGAATTTCTCACTAGATGTGGATAAAAATTACTAAATTCCACTTTCTCGTTGATCTGGAACCACCAGCCGAGCTTCCGGAACTGGAACAGAGACTTACGGACACGGAAATACGCGAAAAGTCGGGAGCGAAAAATTCAACCGCGGCGCGTCGGCAGTGTTGCCAATGTGTAGACCAACAATTGAAAAGGTACTATCAACTTATATGAACAAAATATTTCTTTCCTCGCCAAGCGAACGCAAATTAACAGCATCACCGGATAGGGGAAACTTTCTCCTACCCGGTGATGGTGTTAGTTTGCGTAGCATTGAGTCACGAGAAAAGGGTTTCCGAAGTTTTGTTCGCAGCAGCTGATGTGCTCTTTTCTGTTGTTCGTCGTGATATGCTCGATAAGTTCCGCTATTTGACAGCTCAATTGGTTCCCGAGATTCTATCCGCCAGACTATAAATATCGTTTTGGGGTGTTATTTTAGGTCTGTCTAAAACGCTGGCCAGACTGGAGAGTTATAACATGTTATAACGGTTGTCAAATAGTTGCAACACAGAAACCACCCTCAAGATAGCGCTATAACATGTTATAACTCCGTAGTCTGAACAAGGCATAAAACACTGTACAGACTGGAGAGTTATAACATGTTATAACGGTTGTCAAATAATTGCAACACAGAAACCACCATCAAGATAGCGCTATAACATGTTATAACTCTGTAGTCTGAACGTACTATAAAACGCTATCCAGACTGGAGAGTTATAACATGTTATAACGGTTGTCAACTAATTGCAACACAGAAACCACCATCAAGATAGAGCTATAACATGTTATAACTCTGTAGTCTGAACGTACTATAATAGTACGTTCAGACTACAGAGTTATAACATGTTATAGCGCTATCTTGATGGTGGTTTCTGTGTTGCAATTATTTGACAACCGTTATAACATGTTATAACTCTCCAGTCTGGACAGCGTTTAAGGTTAGCTTTCCAGTTGGTGAATGCCGCTCTTCGCATGTCCGTCCCAAAAAAAAATAATCAGCGAGTCAAGAAAATCGCGTTTTAAGGTTCCATTGCTTCTTATGTGATGGGACAACCAATTTGGCTATCTTTCCAAACTTTTTCAAAACAAAGTTGTTGAGTTCATTTAGTATTATGAGAGTATGGGTGATTAGCTACCATTTCATTGAAAAAGTTTTGACTAAAAAGACTATGGGACCGACTTGCTAAGAGCGGCAGAATGGTCCTAAGATATTTTCATTAGTTGATGGTGAAATTTGACCTTCTTGCTTAAATTCAAATTTGCGATTTTTAATTTTATATTTCGACAGCGAGCATGCATAAGGGCGTAACCGCGATGATCGATTCTCTTAGTCAATTTTCTCTTCTGTTAATAACTCGCTTGGATTAACATTTTTCGATGCGTTTGTTGTTGCTTTTGATAGCCAATACAACCTGTTACAGCACTGTATTGGACAAATGTCAGGAAATTGCTTTCCTTAGCTGTAGCAAATTAAAGCGAAAATCGACAGAAAGAATCGATCTTCGCAGATTGTTTATTGTTGTGAATGGATGAAGCCCCAATGATGTTAACCTTATCAGCTATAGTAAAAAAATACATTCAAGCATGGTCATAACATAAAAAACATATATCTTATAGTCAGTTACTCCTGCCGGCGAAAAACAGAAGAAAACTTTCGACGAAGCTCATCACGGGAGAGATGAAAGTCGAAAACAGATGCAACTCTATTGAATATTCTCTGCAGTCCGCAAATCGCACCGTATGCTCCATAATTTGTGCGACGTAGAGGCAGTCTTACCATAAGGTTATTACGAAGGGGTCGGGGTTTATTTGTTATGGTTGCATCAACAGACTAGAAATAGTCCCAATGATGTGTTGTAAAAAAAGTACAGATTATACAGACGACATACATATACTACAGTTACTACAGTTACAAACGAAAATAACTAGGAAAGCATTGTCAAGTTACTACAAATTTAAAAGTCTTAAATTTTACACTTAGCTGTTGGGCATCAAGCGCCTTCGGTCAGCAAAAAAGGCAGAGAATCTTCGGCGAAGCATATTCCGTGTCAAGTGGAAATCGAACATCGACGCTACTCGGTTGAACACTAGCAGCAAGCCGTAAATAGCGCTCCCTATGCTATAATTAGTTCGAAGAAGTGGAAGTCTCAGCATAAGACTGTAGCGTAGTGATCGAGGTTGAACATTAATGTTCACTTGTTGCAGAGTATCGGCGACGGTTAAGGTTCTGAAAACATCTATTCGGATACGTAAGGGCTCGATATTGATCAATTGGCAGCGATTCTCGTAGCTTGGAAGACGAAGTGGGTATCTCCAAGGCAGCTTACGGAGCGCGAAGCGAAGAAAACGTCGTTGAACAGATTCAATTCGCTCGGCCCCATTATTGTAGTTCGGGCTCCAGACAGCAGAGCAGTATTCCAACGTAGATCGTACGAGAAAGCAATAGAGCGATTTCAAGCAGTAAATGTCCGTGAAGTTCTTAGTAATCTTGAAGACAAAGCCAAGATTTCTGGACGCTTTGTCGACGACATACGATATATGGTGTGAGTATGTCAGCTTTGAGTCTAGAAAAACGCCTAAGTCTTTCACGCAGTGCACTCGTTCGATAGTCGTGCCTAGTAGTTTGTAGTTGAAAATAATCGGTTGTTTCTTGTGTGAGAAAGTAATAACTGTACACTTAGCTGGGTTGACCACCAGTCGGTTTAGACTACACCAGTCAGCAAAGTCAATCTGATTTTGGAGAGAACGGCAGTCGGCAAGTGAGCGGATGCGCAGAAAAACTTTCAGATCGTCTGCAAACGATGATAATCGTGGCTCTGTGATAACATGGTGAACGTCGTCAAAGTAGAGGAGAAATACCAATGGTCCCAGATGGCTGCCCTGAGGTATACCGGACTTTGCGCAGAAGCTTGCTGAGCGACAAGTACCCAAAGTTACTGTCAATTGGCGCTCCGTGAGGTATGAACAAAACCATCTCAAAAGATTTCCACCGATCCCTAGCCTATCAAGCTTAGCGATCGCAATTTCGTGGTTCAGCTTATCGAAGGCTGCCGTAAGATCTGTGTAGATAACGTCCGTTTGGGTCCGAGCAATCAAACTGTCTGTGATGTAAGACGTTAGGCACAGCAGGTTCGTAGTTGTGGAACGCCCAGTTATGAATCCGTGTTGATCTGTACTTAGATATTGCTTGCAATGCGCATTTAGGGACTCTATGACAACCAATTCAAAAAGTTTCGATACAGCACTCAGCGACGTGATTCCCCGGTAGTTGTTTACGTCGCGTTTGCTTCCCTTTTTATGAACAGGAAACATATCCGCAGTCTTCCAGCAAGACGGAAAGAAGCCGCTGGAAAGAGAGAGCTGGAATATGCGGCGCAGTGGATCTAAAAGACAAGTGATGTTCTTTTTAAGAATAATCGACGGAACACCATTGGGTCCAGCCTTAGTTGAAGTCTTAAGTTTAGATGCTGCTCTAGAAATCGTATCTGTAGTGGCTTCGACCATGCTGAGCGTTTGGTTGATCAAAGGAACATTACTGGCCGCGGAAGTAATGATATTAGCGGAGAGTTGCTCGGCTTCAAACACACTAGCAAATTTGGCTGAGAACAGGTTGCAAATGTCTTGTTGATTTCCAGCAGTTTCACCATTAAAAATCATGGAAGAGGGTAAGCCGACTTCCCTGCGTTGCTCATTTACGAAGTTCCAGAAGGATTTCGGGTGTGATTTTAGCCGCCGTTGAATCCTCCTTTGATAGCGTTGAAAACAGAGACGACTTAACCGCTTATACTCGTGGTTGAGTCTGACATAGTAGCATTTCAGTGGCAGTGTGCGGAGTTTAGTAAATCTTCTGAGAGCAGCCTTCTTAGTTCTTTTCAACGAGCGAAGATCTTTCGTCATCCACGGGACGCGAGAGTCGATATGGATGATCTTTTTGGAAACGTGTCTGTCAATGACATATGCCAAGACGTGAGAAAAGGTTTGTGCAGCAATGTTGACGTCTACAGGATCTAGAATATGCTCCCAATCTTGGTTAGACAGCACATGGACGATACTGCGATGGTCAGCTCTACGGAAGTCATATGACACAGCGTTTGGAGTGCTGGTGAAATCATGGACAATATTATTTTCGATAACGATAACTAAAGCAGGGTGATGATGTACTTCCTTGACTAAAGGTTCGGGTGCCGTGGAGAGGAAAGGAGCTGTATCACGAGCACTCACAAAGCAGAGATCCAGGGTGCGGTTGTTTTCATTCAACAGGCCATTGATTTGTCACAAAATTGCGGTACTATAACTGTCCAGGAGCTGGATGGTTCCTACGTGGAAAGATGAACGCTCGTGATCAGGACAAAAGAAACCACTATGGGTTGGAGTCCATGCAATATCCGGTAGGTTAAAATCGCCAAGAACAATAACTTCGTCGGAAGGGCCTGCTTTGTCTGAAGCGGCCAAGACGGATCGACAATGTGCGTCAATAAGCTCCAAGTCACGGGTTCGATCTGGAGGAATGTACACTGCACAGATAAGCAATTGACGATCACCAAGTTGAATAGCCACCCACATTTGTTCAACCCTGTTCCAGGAATCGTCCTCGATAACTTCTGCTTTCAGCTTGGAATTAACTGCGATAAGTACGCCTCCCCCAGTAGTTTTCCTATTATTATTCGTGTTTCGATCGCAGCGAAATATTTCGTAGCCAGCACCAAAGACATAGTTTGAAATGGTTCGATAATTGAGCCATGTTTCGGTCAAAACTAAAATGTTGTAGCAGTGATCCATGACGGCCAGATGATAATCTTCCACGAGGCCGTTCATACCGCCAACGTTCTGATAGTAAATCGTTATGTCCGACCTCCGCTGTTCGGGAACAATGGAAGGTTCAGCGTGTAGTTGCATTTGGGAGCTGGTAGATGTCACTTGACGGAGGAAGGATGTTCGAGTAGGGCCGTTGCCAATAACAGGAATGTGGAAGATCCCTGCTCCCATCTCAAACGCAGGGCCGGGACGACTGCTGGTTGCTGGCAGGAGGGGCTCGACTGCGATGAGTGGAATAGGGGCTTCCTCAGGGCGGACGGCAAGAATGCGTCCCGGAGTGCAGTTGACTGTGGTGGCTCCATGTTGCCGACTGGCAGATGTTTGAGGTGAGTTGAAGGCACTGGAATTATGATCATCATCAGGCAGTGAAAGTTCGCTAGTAAGTGTGTACTTGCCTAATATAGCAAGCTGGGAGACCCTCAATCCACATCTAAACTCAGGGCCAGGACGACTTGGATGAACGCTGGCTGCAATAGGCGCGACTGATTTAGAGGAACTGGGGACTCCCAAAATGCTTTCTACGTTGCGTCCTGGTTGAGAAGTAATTTGCCTCAATAGATTTTCAGAGGGCATCACCGAAAATTCGCTTTGGACCGGGGTCAGAATAACCTGAGTATGGGAGAACTCATCACGCAACGATAAACTTAAATCACAGAGGTACTTGCCTATGCAAGCATGGTGGAAGACCCCCTTTTCACCACCAACTACAGGGCCGAGACGACTATGTTGAACGAAGGCGGCGGTAAACGGGACTGTGTTGGGGCGATCGGGGGCTTCAATCAGACTTTCTACGGTGCGTCTCGGGGGCATTGTTGATTCGTCAGATTAGGGGATTAAGGGGTGACTGTTATACTGGGTGTACCTAAAGGGGCTGGCATATCGAGAGGTGCTGGTGTCCCAAACGGTGTGCCCGTTGGAGAGCCACCCGGAATAGTCTCTGGAACAGCAGGGAGTGCTGGGATATCAGGAGGTAGCCACACATTGTTTTTCACCTGAGTATCCTCGAATTCTCTGTATACAATCCCCTGTGGCCAAGTTTCAGGGTTCAAAGCGTTCTCTTTTAGTTTCATTGGAATGCCGACCTTGTAGGAGATGAAGTTCATCGATAGTGGGTCGGTACCTTTTTTCACTAAAGAGACGACTTTAACTGGTTCAGTCGTTCGCAGTCCATCACGAACAAGTTTCTCTACCACATCTCTCTTAACACTGGGGTGAAACCGGGAAAGGTAAACCCAAAACAGGCTTGATGGAGCATTGACAGGCAGCGAGCGTATCGCTAGTTCCAATGACTCTTGTTCCAGTAGTCGGTTTAGTCGGTGTTTCCGTATCACCTCGACGGCGTTTTGAGAGGCGATCATGATTCGGTCTAGCAGATGTACCTGGGGTCGCAGCATTAACTATGCGAGTGAGTTGAGAACAGGTCAATTTGCAGGGTTGAACATTCAGGTCAATTTGCCTCAGGATAGCCTCGCAATCTGTCCTTCCTTGCAGGATATCGGCCACGGTTAGGGATCTGCTTGTGTCTCTTCTAGTCCGGAGAAGTTCTAGCTCGATAAGTTGACAACGGCTTTCGTAACTGGGTAATCGAAACGGATCATCCCAAGGCAATCTACGCAACGCAAAATGACGAAAGCGACGTTGAACAGATTCAATTCTCTCGGCACCGTTGTTGTAGTTTGGGTTCCAAACAGCTGAACAATACTCAAGCGTCGATCGAACAAGCGAACAATTGAGAGATTTTAGACGGTAGATATCCGGTTAAGTTTTTAGCTATCCTAAAAATGAACCCGTTGTTGTTTTCGTGAGAACGTAATAGCGGAGCATTTGGCTGGGTTCGCTACCATTCTGTTTAAACTGCCCCAACTAGCGAATACATTCAGTTGACGTTGAAGAAAGTGACAGTCAGCAATGGAGCAGATTCGTAGGAAGATTTTGAAGTCATCTGCATATGATAACCGACGAGCTTCGATGACCAGATGCACGTCGTTGAAGTACAGTATACAAATCAACGGTCCCATGTGGCTTCCCTGAGGTATACCTGATGTGGTGAAGAAGCTAGCTGATCTACAATCGCCTATGACAAGCTTTAGTTGGCGACCGGTAAGATATGATCGAAACCAACTCAGAAGATTACCGCATACACCGAGCCTGCCAAGTTTAGCAATCGCAATAGCATGGTTCAACTTGTCGAATGCTGCGGATAGGTCTGAATAAATAACGTCCGTTTGAACCCGATCCGACATGGTTTCGCTTATATGATGTGAGACACAGCAGATTAGTGGATGTAGGGCGGCCGACAGTAAACCCATGTTGATCAGCACTCAAACACTGCTTGCAATGGGACAGCAACGGTTCCATAATCACTAGCTCGAATAGCTTCGAAACGGCACTTAACGATGTAATTCTTCGATAGTTATCCACAGCTCGTTTCCTTCCTTTTTTGTGGACGGGAAACATGGAGAGAGACATTCGGAACAGGCGAAGAAGCGGAATTAACAAGCTAGCAATATATGTCTCTACATACAAGATGGAAGTCCATGATTGAAGGATGACTTGAGCAGAGTCGCGGCCTCAGAAATCATCTCAGCATTAACAGCAATTGCACCCAGCATTTGATCATTTACTGGAACGTTCCTGGCAGCCAGGTTAATATGGTCGTCAGTTAGTATCTCATTAGTGAATACACTGGCAAAATTGTCGGAAAAGGGTGGCATATATCCTGAACGGTGGCATAGACATAGACGATGGGAGGCCGGATTCCCTGCGTTGCTCGTTCACGTAGCTCCAAAAGGATTTCGGGTGTAGCTTAAGTTTGCGCTGGATGCCTCGTTGGAAACGTGAAAAGCATTCACGACTGACTCGCTGGTACATGTGATTCAGCCTCACATAATGTAGTTTCAGAGGAAGCATGCGGTGCTTCGTAAATCTTCTCAATGCTGCTCTCTTGATTGACTTCAACCTACGTAGCTCTCTCGTCTGCCAGGGAGACACTTTGTGGTGAGTTCTTTTCGAGACGTGTCTGGCAATGACATATGCCAAGACATGTGAAAAGCCTCAACGTCATCTGGATCAAGAATGTTCTCCCATACCATGCTAGAAAATACATCTATGATGCTACGGTGGTCAGCTTTACGGAAGTCATAAGAAACCGTAGCAGGATAATCGTCGAAATTACGCACGAGTTTGTTCTCAACAGTGACAATTAGAGGAGGGTGATGTGGAACTAGCTTAGCTAGTGCACAAGGAGCCGAGGAAATTGATGGAGCCCTGTCTTGTGTGATCACGAAGCAGACGTCCAAATTACGATCATTTTCGTTAACTACATGGTTAATTTGAGAAAGCGTCGCTGCGCTGTAGTTGTCGAGAAGGCTCCGCTATGAGATGGACTCCACGAAACGCCTGGCAGATTTAAGTCACAAAAAATGAATATCTCATCAACTGAAGTGGCACTTTTGATAATTGTGAAAACTGACCGACAGTGAGTATCGATGAGTTCATTGTCCCGGACTCGATCAGGTGGAATGTATAGAGCGCATAGAAATAGTGTGTGATCACCCAGATTGATGGCTGTTTAAACCTGCTCCAGATAGTTCCATGAATCGTTCTCGATGGCCTTTGCCTCCAACCCGCCACGGACAGCTACAAGGACACCTCCACCAGTAGATTAACGGCTGTTGTTAAGATTCCGATCGCAACGAAAGACCTCGTAGTCAGGACCGAAGACTTGACTGGAAAGCGTTCGATAATCGAGCCACGTTTCGCACAGGACAATTACATCGTAGCAACAATCCGATACAGCTAGGCGGTACTCTTCAACATCAGAATTCATTCCACCGGCGTTTTGGTAGAAGATCACGACGTCGAACGACTACTCCCCCTGGAAATCACAGATACATCACCATCATCAAGTCTGATTGGATACTCGCAATAGTGAGTGGGTTGGAAGACCCCCTCTCCACATCCGGCAGCAGGTCCGGAGCGACTATGATGAACGAAGGCTGTTGATGGCAGGACTTACACGGAGGGATTGGGGGCTTTCTACGGCGCGTTCCGGGTTCCCAGGATTGGGAGTTACAGAGGCATCATCACAATGACTAACAAAGTTCGAATTACTGAAAATTTGATCGGCATCAGGCAGTGAATAGTCAATATATTGATTGTACTTGCCTGTAGAGTCAAGGTGGAAGACTCCTGATTCATATCCAGCCACAGGTCTAGGACGAATATGCTGAACGCTGGCAGGAATCGGCACGACTGGGCTGGAGGAACCAGGAGCTTCCAAAGAGTGGTCTATCGTGCGTCCCGGAGATGAATTAGGATTGTTCGAACAGTAAAGTGGATGTTGTGAATGAGCTTCTCAACTGGAAACAGCCGGCAGATGCTTGAGGCGTTGCACTGCTCATTTATAGAATCATGGGAATTTTTCAAAACTTTGGAAAAGCTGAACGCTAGACCGAATTTTGTGAAGATTGAGAAATTGTAAATGAGTTAAGAATCTTGCAACTTCATAAATGCACCAGATTTCGCATAAACTACGTAGGCTGATTTTGAAAGGTTTCAGTTTACAGATAATGATGGCAGAAGACGAGTTCCGCTAGGGTGAATTATAACTTGTCCGGAATAAGTTGTGATTTTGGTAGAAACAGCTTTTATTCTCCTTTAAATGGTGTTCACCGTTTCTGAAATCGGTCCTTGTCATCCAGCACGTTGTGTTACAGGTTTTTCGCAGCTGCAATCAACTTTGAATGCTGTCTGTCTGTCTGTCTACTATGGTTGCCGAGCACTTGGCGGTGAAAAATAAACTTTTAATGTTTACGAGCGGAACCCGGTCGCGAACTAGCGTACTATCCCGAAGGATTTTCTTGCTGAGCTGGGTCTCGACATATGCTCAAGGAATATATTTTACAACGGGATTAAAGACAAGTGTTTCAAATGCTAGATGGAGAGGAACCAGTTGAATTTCTGCCTTTAGCGTAAAGTCCGGAAACAGTGAGAAAAGTAACTTATATGTATGAGCAAATTACCATGACCTCTCCTCATAATATGGAATAAATCGAGATAATCGATCATGAACATGATGAAAACATTACAAGGTTTGCGAGGCGATTTACCTTCCGTCTTCGAAGACTGTTGTTGTCGAGAGGTTCCCTTCTTCTCCTGAACTGCGTGCACCGTTGGTTTCGAGCTTGACTGACGCTCGATCATGGATGTGTCCGCCTTGAGAGCCGTTGATAGTCGTCGATCAAGTTTTGGAGTGTTTCAGGTGTTTCAGCTTCGATCCGGCAGAGTTGCTTGGCTCGTATGTCTGCATAGCAATAGCTTTTGAGACCGCAGACAAACACCAAGCATTTGAATTGGTCAATCTTCCCGCTCTTGAAATCGAAATCCTCGCAAGCACGGTTTACTTTGCCTCCGTAGCTGATGATGTCTTCTGCTTCAGATTTAACCAGCTGCAGGCACTGATATCGCTTGTTGAAGATGGAGGTTTGTGATCCGAAGATCTTCTTGAGGGTTACGACTGTGTCAGCAAAATTGACGTCTTTGGAAGCTTCGGCAGGATGTAGTTGGTGTACCGGGTGTGTGACGGTGTATCCAACTTCGTCAGCAGCATTCGGACCTTGGCGGCATATTCCAAGTTCTTGGCATCCGAATCGAAAAGATCCGCGTACCGGCTGCACCACTTCTCGAAGGTGATGCTCCGGGTTGCTATGGACTTGATTGGGTTCCATTAGCTTCTGTAGGAGCGCTGCCATCTGGAGAGTTGCTTCCTGCCATTACCATCGCTTCTGGTCCTTGAATCCTCGTCGCCAAATTGATGTGTCCGGAATAGAAAGATAGATTGATAAATACTAAAGATGTTTCTTTATTCAAGGTATAACGTATCATGCCTCACTACTTGTCAATTGCACCGTTTATATAGTGTTCCAGTGATTGCTATGCTCCAACAGTTGCTTCACGTAGTTTCGAGATTACTGGTTTCACTTAACAGCTTGCCTAGACAGAAGGTTTATGTTTATTGAAATAACTTGAAAATTTATTCAAAACCTTTAACAGGGTTTTAATAGAATATTCTCGAGCATTTCCCTTCAAAGAGATTATTTCAAGCATGAAATCCATCCTTAGATTTCTTCGAAGCTTCCTTCCAAAATTCTATGTAAAATTCACTTGAATTCTCAAGCAATCCACCTCAGAATTGTCTTGAAATTATATTCAGAATTATCATGGAGTTCACCTTGAAATTTTGCTGAGAATTGGTTATGCAATTGGAATTCCCTTAAAATTATTCTCAGAATTCCTTTGGAATCGTACCCTGAAATTCCATTCCCCTGGTATTTTTCGCGGATCCTCCCAGGATCTTCACAATCTGAACTCACACAAGTGACTTGGAGTGAAAGTCTAAATCTGTTCTTTCTTAAACTCCCTTAAGTTTTCTCTGAAATACCTTGGTGTTATCTCTGACATTCATTCTATAATCTAAAATCATTTCGAAACAACAAATCTAGTCGGGTGCAAGAATCTTAAAATTTTCCAAAGGACCAAAATCTTTTTGCTGAAAAATTGTTTAACTAAATTTTATCCCGATTTTTCATCTAAATTCCCTGCTTTTTTCCGGTTCACTGGTCACCCTGTTCATCAGGACAGGTGTGACCCTATATACAACCTGATCAACTCTCCACAAATGAGAAAGAGAGATATATATAGTCGGATTCGTGCAATACTGGCACAACTCAAAATCTGTGAATGTTCACAATCAACGTTTGAAAATTTGGGTTCAAACAGCTTCTGCATTTCTGCTTTAAGTTTTAATTGTATCAATCTTTTCATTTTCATTAGACATGAACAATGCAACGATGTTTACTGCTTTTTATTTGAGGTGTACCAACATGCTAAATGACATTGCATATTTGTAGGGGCAACATAGGCACAACTCACAATGGATGAAGTCAGTCGTCAGTGGCGCGTAGTTCGCCCCCAACATCCCCGGCCCGAAGTGTTGGTGCAGTGTTTGCGGTGATCCGGCCTTACTCATCAGCTCCGTTGTTGACTGGTGTCTGGATATCTAGAACGGCGACCTTCGTCACCGGTCGGCGTAGAACTCCTCCTGTCGTCTTCATCAGGAGTTGCCTGGCCCGTCCATCGCGTCCTTTCACAACTGAGACAATCCGTCCTCGTAGCCACCCGTTCCGGATCGATTCGTCAACGATAATGACTGGGTCTCCGTCCTTCGGTTCCTTTGCTTCCTAGAACCATTTGGTACGCTTGAAGCTTCCAGTTGGTTCTAAGGCACTCTGCATATTCTAGCATGGGACGAGCAGCCCCATGAGAGCTCAGAAGCAGAAAATGATCTGAAGTCAAGGCTTCTTGGGCTTCGGATTCAACCGGGACAAACGTCAAAGGATGCGAATTGACGACACCTTCTGCCTCGATCATCAGTGTGACAAGCGTTTCGTCGTCGGGGTTCTTGCTTGTGTTTAATGAGGCGAAGGCGACCTTAACCGAACTAGTCGCTCCCACGATCCTCTCATGTGCGGAGCGGATGGCGGCTTGAAGATCCACTTGGTGACGGCGTTAGTAAACATCGATGATAGCTGCTAGTTCATTTCCGCTATCTGTTGCTGCAGCTCACGGCTAGCTTCTAGCAAGTTAGTACCGTTATCGCTCCTTATCTCCAAAGGTGATCCACGCCGTACCAGGAACCGACGAATAGCCATCTTGCAGGCTTCCGCGGACAGGAACTGCACTACAGTCGCTATATGTATAGTCTGACTGATAGAATTTCGAGCTATCAAAAAGCGGAACCAATACAATATATTGTAGACCAACAATTGAAAAGGTACTATCAACTTTTATAAACAAAACTTTGATAGTTCCTTCCTCGCCAACCGAACGCAAATTAACAGCACCATCGGATAGGGGAAACTTTCCCCAACCCAAAGATGGTATTGGTTTACGTAGACGAGCCTTGAGTCACGAGAAAAAGTTTTCCGAAGTTTCTGCAAAATCTGATGTGCTCTTTTCCGTTGTTGGTCCTGATATGCTAGATTGGTTCCGCCTCAGTACCTCCAGTACATCTGCTCTAATGGTAAGGCACGTAAAAAGTGCCACCCATCGTTTCACTAGCGGTCGTCCGAGTTTGACCATGATAGGGCCGAAATAGTCAAGGCCGACGAACGTAAACGGTCGGATGAAGGGACTGACTCTTGCCTGCGCGGGAGCGGTGCTTTGCGCGGACATGATTGTTTGGCATTTGACACTCTGCACCAAATCAAAAGTTTTGCCATATTCCGCACGTGTGCACGAAGACCGGGCACATAGAACCGCCGCCGGACTTCATTGATGACCGTGATACGGTTTGCATGAAGGTAACGCCGGTGGTACCAGTCGACAATCAGGTTGGTTAAGCGGTATCCCTTTTGGAAGAACTATGGGAAATTTGGTATCGTATGGCACGAAGATTGCCCCGATGATTCGCGTATCCATTCGGATCACTCCGCATTCGTCGATGAACGGTGATAGCTTGTAGATTCGGCTGGTACGGTCAAGCCTTGACTGATGTCAAGGCATTCTCGGCCTGAGTAAGTTCTTCGCTGCTAAAATGGGAGGTCAGCCGCTGTTGTCTCAGTCGCTGTCGACGACAGTTATCCACAAAGCGAAAAAGGTAAGCAACTGTCTGTCAGAGTCTCTCGAACTTGGATAATCAGCCCAAATCTATGATCTCCTCTTGCAGGTTGTTCAAGTGGATGAGGCATGGTGTAAGTTCCTCTTCGGTAAGTTCTGGATCTGCTTGTTGAGGCATCCAGTTCCTCCGAATATCTTAGGAATTCCGGTCCTCTGAACCAGCGACCGTCTGGCTTCAAGTTTGGTTTATTTCGCCATTTTGTACCTTCATATGCAGTGTTGAGCCCCGGTGGTATTAGACTTCGACAGTATCTCTCCAATTCTTCAAGCTACGAACTGTCGGTAACGTCGATGATCAGAATGTATCCATGATAGGACGGTTTTAGAATCTGTCCAGAATACTTTTCGCCTGTTTGGAAGACTGTGACTGCTGCATAACGTTTTCATGAGCCGGCACCCGATCAGTGCTGCTTGAAGCTCTAGCCTCGGCATGGAGAGTGTTTTCAACGGTTCCACCTTGGCTTTTTCGGCTCGAAAGTAAGCGACGCATGCTTATGCTGTTTCACTGCCATCCACAAAGATGTGTAGCTGCAGATCTTCGATGTCTACTGACGATATGCCCGGGAAATAGGCGCGTGGTACTTGAATAACTCCTAGCTCTTTGAACATGCCAGCTCAAACACGCCATCGTTCCAGAATTGCGCCCTCCACTGCATCGTCCCATCCGGCCTTCGTACGCCATATGTCCTGAATAATTACCCATCCATGCATCAGAAAGTGAGAGAGGAAACCTAATTGATCGAACTGGCTCATTACGCAGCGCAAGATGCTCCGCTTCGTAGAAGTGACTGCTTCCACGTCGACATCGCTGGAAAACATGAAAATGTCCTCTTCGGCATTCCCAGCACTCGCTCTATTTGATTTCCAGTCGCTCCGACAATCTTCACTGGAAATAGATCAGCTGTTTGCAGTTTGAGCACCATGGATGAGTTGGACAACCAGTTTCGAATGATGAAACCACATGAAACCGCCTTGTCTATGGACCAGTTTAACCTCATCTACGACCTGGCACGCCTCTTCTTCACTGTCGAAGCTTTGCTGCTCTCGGGTACTGCTCTGCGTGTTCAGCAGCATTACCATTTTTTACAAATTGTGCCGAGCAGGGTGAACACGTCGATCACGAAAGTCTTAATCTGTTGCCCCGATTCTCCAAGCCAAACAAACAGCTGACTATAACCATTGTCTCGTCGCATCTTAAGTTGGTGGAACATTTCCCTTATGTCGCCCACAACTGCAACTCTCCGTTCCCGAAAGCCGCATAGATCTTTTGGTAGGTGTACTACTAGATCCGGTCCTTTAAGCAGAATACTGTTAAGTGAGACTCCATCCACAGAAGCTGCTACATCCCACACTATGCGAATCTGCTCGGTTTCTTCGGGTCTCGTACAACGCCTACCGGAAGGTACCACATCCGGCGTGGATCAGCTGATCTTAGTTCATCCTCCGTCGCTTCGTGAATGTAGCCTTTCTCCTGGTATTCCACTATCTGTTGTTTAACTTTTTCCATCACTTCTGGACTCCCCTTCAATCGTCGAATCGCTTTCGCGTAGCTCTCAGGAAAGTACATAGTCGTAGCGCCATAGCAGTCCGGATTCAAACCCGATTTCGATCCGTTTTGTTGGCTTGTCGAGTACAGCTCTAGCCCGCTTGTTGTCCTCGGACTCGGGGCTTCGGTCCACTGATACACCCGTATTCTCCTGCAGGTCACTCTCCTTGTCACAGCCACAGATGTGAAGGTTGTAGCTGGGATAGACGACTCCCTTTGGCACCGCCCCGTAGATTGCCCAGCCGAGACGAGTTTTTGCAGCAAGTGCCTCTCCCGAATCAGCAGCAAGTGCCTCTTCCGAATCAGCAGCAAGTTCCTTTTCCGAATCAGCAAGTGCCGGTAGCAAACTGTGAAGCAAATGTGCCCACATCTCGTCAACTTGTGGCAATACATGTCATGCCTAGGAAGCTACCAGTATTCAGCAGCATCCCGGAGGAGTGGCCAATGTTTTTAGTAGCTTCAACACATCCACAGAAGCCTGAGGGGTATAGTGATGTGAAGTATCTTGGTCGTCTTCAACGGTGCCTGAGGGTCTCGCTTTGGAAGCGGTTCGCAGTCGACTTCTACTTCCTGCATTGGTTCCGCAGGTGATGCAGACGTTGCAGCTTCTGTACGGGCGACCACAGCAGATAATCTACGCGCAGCTCTCTATATCTTTTTGGCTTTTTTGAAGAAGTTGTTTCCATTGCGTTAATCATTGCTAAATTTAATGGCCATTTTCCAAAAACAGTCATTTCAAAAGACAATGTTTTTTTCAAAGCAATGAGCGGAGGTGGCCAAAATGCACTTAAAAAAAACCCTACAAATCTGAAAAATCCGTAGATCTACGGATAAACCCGTAGAACTAACCACACTGCCGCTCACCACGCCGTCCGATGCCAAAATGAGCGGAGGCGTGACAGCGGCTGTTTATAGCTTAACATGTTCAAGCAGAATGATGCTCAACCAAGTGGTACTCGATTATGACGACTGGGTGATAAAATTATCACTTTTTATTTGTACATTTTTCAGAAAATAGCAAAAGTATTTATTTTAGCAGAATCATACAGTTATTTCCTATGGATTGGTGTATTTGTATTTTAATTTCATCTATAAAGGACAAAGCTATAACCGTTCAAAACCTAACAGCTTTTCGTGACGGTCACAATTTTTGATTTACCCCCTGTACCTTCACGTAAGACACAGTCTTCGTGAAAAAATGCTTTGATTTCACTCCACAATTTTCCTAACAATGCGCTTAAAATTTCCTTCCAAACCCTCACGGAAAATCCTTAAAATTCCTTCATTGAACCTATCTTCAAACTAGCTTGATATTCTGCAAATAATTGTTTGAGGTATATTAAGAATTACACCCCGTTCACATTACAGCCTATATCACGTAATATAGGCTGTCTTGCAATGAGCACTCATACATAGGATTTGCAGTGAAAACTAGATGTATGAGTGCTCATTGCAAGACAGCGTATATCACGTGATATACGCTGTAATGTGAACGGGGTATTAAATTCCCTAGGAACTATTATACATATGTCCGTGGAGGCGAACCAGCCTCAGGCTGAAAGCCTCCTAAATAAAGATAAATCAATCAACCATCTGTCCTAGCAGCTCTCCTCAGAATTTCTCTTCGATTAATGGATTTATCAACATTAAAGAGATTATCAACCGTAGGTGATCAGGATGGTTGTCAGTTATATCATCATTAAGTTTCAGCCTTAGGGTTACTTCACTTTGCATCCTCCTCCGAATGGCCTTATAATTCGTATTTTTGCCCGAATATGCTCATCTGCAGCGTTCAATGCTTGTTGGGTATGTCTTTTAATTCTTTAACCACTAATGTCGCTTCTCATTTCTTTATTGTATTCCTAATCAGGCATCGCCGCATGGAAGCGGTTCGTATTCGTAAGGAAAATCAAATCTACTCGGCGGACGAGAAGCGGGCCCTGGCCATGTTCAGCAAGGAGGAGCGACAAAAACGCGAGAACAAAATCCTGTCCCAGTTCAAGGAGATGATAAGCGCCAAACTGGCAAGCGATAAACGGTAAGGTAAATGTGAAATTTGGAACCTGTATTGTATTGAATTCGGGTAAATGAAGTAAATAAATTAAGTGAATTGAATTTTACCTTGTTCGTATTTTTGCTACCAGAAAAGAATTTCTCTTCCATTCGACCACCGTGCAAAAGTGTATACCAAGCTGAACAAAGACACTGTTTTGGAACTCACCGATCAAGGCGGAGGTCTCGCCCAAGGTGTAATCAAAGGTACCACAGAAGGAAGAAGTGTTAGTTTGTTTACTAAAATTAACTAGGCAATTGTATATGGCAAGTTTTGTTATAATCAATAGAGATTTTCACATCCGGTTGTATTGGTGCGATATATGAGAGTGTAAAAATCCGAGGATAATGCATAACAAATCACTGTCAAACTCATTTTGATAGATCTAATTTCATACATTTGCGTGTTTATTAGCGAAATTCACATCAATTGCATAGGCATTTGTGACCAGCATACACCTTCTGGTCGTATGAAACAGGTCCAAATTCACCCGTAAACGTTATTATTTTGGCACTGTTTACGGTAAAATAGTGAACTTTTCATGAACATTAACGATAAATAACTCACCAACACTAACGGACCGTGAGTTCCAGTTATCTGCAATTATTTACCTTGGGTCTAACCCCTTCTGCTCTGGTGGCAACTTTGTTTATTTGCCAGACTAAGGTAGGTTGAAGGTAAAGCCCTACAGTAAATGTGCCAAAACAAAAAACTAAACCATTCATTGTCAAATTGATTTCCTACGCAAGTGATAGGAATTTCGCGAATAAACACAAGCAGTATTGATTATAGCAAAACTTGCCATGTACAATAAGCTTAGTTCACGTTAGTAAACAAACTAACACTTCTTCCTTCTGTGGCACCTTTGATTATTCACCTTGGTCCCATAACCTTTTATGATTGACATCGGGAACTCACCACTATCGTTGGCTCTCACACTACACGCCTGCCAAGATGAGTGCTTTGTCTTGTTCACTGTTGTCAAAATAAGTGTTTCACCATCACACAAAACTTCAAACTTCTAGTTAAGTGCTCTGTAAAGTAAAAGTACGACGTTCCTCGGAAGTGTTTCTCGATTTGTGAGTTCGCAGATAATTGGTTGAAATTTTTGCGATATTTCGGTGCCGTTTTCGCGACTGTTGTGGTATTTTCAGTGTTTCGGTAGTGCCCCCGACAGTTGGAGAACGCTGGCAGTTCCGCGGAGGTAAGTTTTTCTGCCGAAATGGTTCCAAATATTTTACGCATCTAGCGCTCCTCTGTCCCAAAGGGCGACAAGCAGGAGGACGGAGATCTAGACGGCTAATACATAGGTGTAACAGTCGGAAGAAGTGTTAGTTTGTTTACTTAAATGAACCATGCCCATTTTGTTATGGCATGTTTGCTATAAGAAATGCGCCTCGTGTTTATTAGCGAATTTCACATCAAAGATCGATTAATTGAGTAGGAAATCAGTTTGGCACGGCATTTGTGACCAGAATACACCTTCCGGTAGTATGAAACAGGTCAAAAACTGTTCAAATCTGCAGATAAAATTTTTGTTTTGAATTTCTGTATAGCAAAATAGTGAACTTTTCGTGAACATTAACGGCAAAGAACTCACCAACACTGGGAGACTGTGAGTTCCTGCCCACCTGTCATTTTCCATCGTGGACGGAGATATTCTTGTTGTTATTTTTATTCTTCGTCTTTGCTCTCTATAAAAGAAGCTACGGCGGCTGTATTTTTATTTTTGCCCTTCCAGTGTTGCCAGTTCAGTAGAAGGAAAATCGTTTGCTTTTTGCGGCGTTCCAACCCTAATAAATGTTGTATGGTTATTTTGCTTAACGACGTGTTCGGGGTATCATTTAAACCTCGAGTTAAATCACGTATAAATTTGTTCTGTCATTGTTCGTTTATGTTTTTATGTTAGTGAACAACAAACCCGGTAGCGTAACCAAAACTTCTAGCGCCTTTTTTCTTAAATAAAGTTGTTCTGTTATTTTTTATTTTGTGTTTTTGATTTCTGATTAGTTCGTATTCCTGCCGCATAGGCGGCACTCAGTTCTTGATTGATGGTTTCTGTTGCGTACTTACCGAATGTCAGATATCAGCCTACTAACTAAGATAACTTATCCAAATCTTTAATTGATACATAGATTCCCAACAAACAATTTGAGTTGATCAACAGCTGAATAAGCCACTTTTTGGTTGAAGAAGCTTATTTTTGTTTGAATAAGCTCGTATTTAACATTCAATGTTTGTTTGGTTATGCATTTTTCCAGAAACCGCTTCCTTGACCCTGCGAAAAGTTTGTCAACTGATAGGTTATCGTCACTAATAAATATAGAGTAAAGCTGTTGGTCCCCGCTCCATGCGTTGATAGGTCGATAGGTAGGGTCCAGGTGTGGGAGCTGCCTCCCTGGCGTCCGGTAGCATTGATACTTAGTACGGAAAACAGCATCCAGTAAAAAAAAAATACCGATTACAAATTACAAATTTACAAAGTAGTGGTGTTTCGACAATAACTCAAAATTATGGCAAAAAAAGGCAGTGCAATTAACGCGTGCGCGCTTGGTGGTTGTCACAGAGTATGGTAATTCCCACTGGCTGAGGGAGACAACGACCACGATTTCCGCTTATTTCATGGAATGAAACGTGTTTTGCACGAGATCCTCCTCCACTGGTGACTATTTATAAAAATTACTATACATACCCTACTATAACCTATCTTGGAATATATCTTAATTTCTCGTTGCAATTTTCTTTAAAGAAGTTTCTCGAAATTGCCTTGAACTTCTAGTCAAATTCCTCTACAATTCTCCTTACAATTCATTTGACATTATCTTCAAAATTTTTAAAATGTTTCTTCAAAGTGTCAGAAATCCAATTTGTTTATCCAAGAGTGCCCAAGAGTGATGATTTTTTTTTTAAATCGAAAATCTTGTATTGAGCCATTTTTAAATTTGAAAATTTTCGAAGTCTGGATGTCCATTCTCACTGTGCTTGTTTCAGTTGTTCCTGATTAAAACTCAAGATTGACGCTGGCCAAGTCCTGGCAATCAGGTTGAATGGGGAAAAAATAGTGGGCTTCGTTGTTCTGGGGACAGTGTCTGCGTCCCCACAAAAATCACAGGATATGTGATTGTATCATTGCTTTGATTTTGTTTGATTATTTTCTGAAAGTCGCGGGAATAAGATTTGCGGTAATAAGGCCTGCTTACTTGCTCAGTAAACAAAACCGATCACCACTAGGCCACTGTTCCTCTTAAATCACAACAATCCATTACGATCGACGGTCGTTTCAGCCCGCTGACATGAAGCTAATCAAATGAAATCGATTTATTTAATCATGTGGTCGTGATTAGGGACGCACCTCATTCACGTGAAGGAGCCCGGGATGTTAAACAATCTCTTGAAAATGGTAATCAATTTAGTTCGGCATTGACTCACTAGGTGATGTTAGTGTCTTTATAAAACTTCGTTTTATCAACTTTTATAGAATCAAGTTCTCATGATATGTGTTAGATAGAAGAATGTGATCGTCTGAAATGTTGTTTAGATAATAAAGGCCAACAGTACAGTGTATTTTTAGTTTGGAATTTTCTCAGTAGGTGGCTCTAGTGTTCGTGTGAAATCTGTGTACATGCAATATCTCATGATCCAGGCTATAAAGTTGCTGTTTCCTGCAATGTTGTTCAAAAGGCCTTTTGAATCGTGGACATTTTAGTTCGGAAATCTCTCGCTAGGTGGTTCTAGCAACCAGTGGAAACTAACGATTTTAAATTGGTTCACTACTTGACTAGCCTATTGGTCCCAAGCAAATCGATTAACATATCCCATTCTAGTATAAATTCCAGTAGGTATTACACTATGTTTGTTTTGATTCGCTATGAAAGTTTGACAGATAAAATGAGGGGTTCGTGGATTTTCCTATGTTTCGAGGGGTGAATCGATTAGCTTGGGACCGAAGATAGTACCAGAGCTAATCAAAAAAGTTGAGCACGTTTCTTCGAGACCTACTAGTCTTAGAGTCACCTCTATGGTTCTAGTGGTTCTAGTGTTCTTAGAAACTTCATGTACATTCAAAGTAGACATCTCGCGATCCTTGCTAGATACAAATCAGCTGTTTTCTGCAATGTTGTCAATGAGGTTAAGGCCTTTTGAATTGAGGAAAGTTTAGTACGGAATTCTACTACTGTGTTACCTGACTTATAACGAATATACGTTGTATACGAGTACCTCGAATATAGCGTATAGTTTGTCTAATTTCACATTTCAAATGCTATGCAAAATTAGACGAGTCATACGTTGTATTTGGGGTACTCGTATACAACGTATATTCGTTATAAGTCAGGTAACACAGTAGGCGGCACTAGTGTTCTTATGATTTTTGTATAAATTCTGGGTCGATATCTTGCAATCCTGGCTAGATACAAAGTTGCTGTTTTCTGCTATGTTGTTCAGGAGGCGAAGGTCTTTTTTATTGTAGACAGTTTAATGGGAAATTCGAGTGGCGCTGGTTGTGTAGTGGTAAGCGAGTGTTATTGTTTTAAAATTTTCAACCATATTGCCAAGAAAAGACGGCGTGCTTAACAAAGCTATTTATGATATAGTCAAACAATTTTGAAATTCGGAAATTTTGAATTATAAACGTGCTAATTAGTTGGCCATTTCCAACCAGCCCGTCAATTTCCGGCAAGCGCTTCCAATAATTGATATAACGTACACGCAAACTTCAGCATATTAGTAGTTCTGTATCAAAATTTCAGCTCAATTGATCATAACAAAACGTAGTTGCAATATGTTGGCAGTTGGCTAGTTTGTATTAAAATCGGCTGTTTGTGCTAATTTATAGGCCACCACTGTAGATACCGGAAATTGATGATGATGCCATTTTAGAATCCAAGACGGTAACTCCCGGGTTTTCCGTGAAGTCGTCATCTTGGATTCTGAAATGGCGCCAATCAACTATATCCAGTATTTGACAGTTGTCCACAAACTGGAAGTCGCCATCTTGAATTCCAAAATGTCAATCATCTATTTCCGGCCTCTACACGTCGACCTCGTTCCAAAAATATGCATACAGCTTACCCTCCATATATGCGGTGGGGTGTACCTTCAATCAATTGAGCTGATTTTCTAAAGATAACTATTTTATGGTCGACACTAATCACATACAACAAATCAGCGTAATTGATTGAAGTACAGACGAAAAACTGGTGGGTGGACGGTACCACTAGCTGGAAGTCCCCACTTTGAATTCCAAACTGGCGTCAACCATTCATTTTCGGCCTCTATACGTCGCGAAAATATCCATATTGTGGGGTATTTGGCACTTTTACATAATTTAAAACTGCACACCAGTAGTAAGAAAGTTCTGAACTAATATGGCCACCATCCAAAAGAGCATGATGACCTGAACAATGTTGCTGAAGACAGTAACCTTCTATATGGCAGAATCTCGAGATAGAGCTTATACAGGAAGATAATGTGCACACTAGTGTTCTGAACCAATATGACCACCATCCGCAGAAACTTGACCACCTGAACAACTGAAACTGAAACTATATGACTGAAACATTCTATATGTCCTGGATTACGAGATATTCCAAGTTGGAACCAATTAAGCCAAATCCCATACTCTACGTGGACTTCATATATGCGGTCCGTATTATGCGCATATGTATATGGAGGGATAGCCGTACATTAGTATGCACACAAGCGCTGCATAGGGAACTAGTTCAGATTTTAGTATTCTAAGGACCTTTATCACCTGAACAAATTTCTCGAAGATAGCATCTTCTTTCTCAGTCAGGATGTTAAGATATAGCAGCATATGCAGGAAAACCATATGGACACTATCGCACGTAGTGAGATAATTATGAACTAATCTGTATAACCTCCGGAAGACCTTGGTCACTCGAAAAACTTTGCTGAAGACGTTAACATTCCATATGGCCAAGTTCACGGGATATCCCGTACTGGAAATTTTGTTCGCATTCAAAGTGGTAAATGTTCATCAGGCACAAAATTTGTTCAGTTTTTCGGCCACCTTTCGTTATTTTTTGTATGACTACATTTATTCAACTTATCTGCAACACATTTTTGCAATTTAGCAGAGAACATTTGATGAATAGATTTAATTAATAGAGTACAGTCAACTTTCGCTCGTTGGGTTAAACCACTTAGTGGAAGGCTTTCGTTAGTTGGGCTGAGCTGTCAAGCTAAAAATTGGTTGAAGGATACACCGATTGATTATTGTCATGACAATCCTTGAGCAACTATTCAAATTGTTCATCCATGAGCCCCGTGAAAAGGAATCAGCACTGTCAGAAATGACGTTTGACTTCGATTTAGGTGAGCTACAGCCCTACTAAAACGTAGCCCACTTAAAGATAGCCCAATGAGCGAAATTCGACTGTATTTTGAAAAAGAGCATCTCCTATAATATTTACTCTTTACCGTATTTTCGCTCGCAAAAGGTTCATGTGTCTCTGATAAGACACATAGAAAATCTGGAATACTAGCAACCCTGCCCTCCACTAATTATATATTATTGAATTATGATTAAGTGTGTATGTGTGTATTTCATGGACTGTGCATGTGTGGAAATGGATATAAATCTACAGCAAGCGATGTGAGTTCTTTGTTCAGAGTATTGAGATTTTTGCACTCAGCACTCATAGCTTTGATTGTGTTTTTGGTGGAAATCGTGCTGAACACGTGTAGGTGCGATGTTTGCTTCCACGCACACCCGGGCAAATAAACCCGATGTTTTTGTTTTTGATTAGCCGCTAATTTTGGTTCAGGGATGGTCAGATAAACAAGGGGTTGTAATTGTAAACAATAATACCAATAGGGTAAGTGTACCAGGCTCGGAATAAGTAGTTCAATAATTCATATTGCACAAACGTCTTAAAATTACTGAACTGAGATTTAAACGTTCAAGAGTACAATATAGAAGGAAATACATTTCGTTACGATACTAGCTACCCTAATAAAATACCATACCCTAACGATAACCCAAATGATTGAACTATTCCACAGATGGTTTGGATGATACCCTGAACACGTCGTTAAGCAAAATAACCTCACAAATTTGATTAGGGTAACGTTACCCTAACTAAATCATGTTTCCTTATGTAACCATAGTGGCGCTTGATTTCGATGCTGATGTAGACATAATTAGTCGGTTATAATCGGATGTAGAAAATTATGTCACGTGCTCTATAAGTTTGACAACTACTTGACGCACAAAATGAACTACGAACTACTGTAATCGGCACTCGGCCCGATGATAGACCCTCAAACAGGTTCGATGCTAGGTCATCAGCAGCAGATAAAAGATTAAAACGACTTCCACCGTTGTCATAATGCTTATACATCCCCGACTAGGTTTTACGTACACCATAATAATAGCTTGCACAGTAGTAGCAGTAGAGAGAATGGTGAGTCGTTTGCCTAGATGGTTGGATCAAGGGTGGCATAGATCGAAGTAGTGTTAGTTTGTTTACAAAAATGAACTATGAGCCTTTCGTATTTGGCAAATTTTGCTAAAAGAAATGCACATTGAGTTTATTTGTAAAGTTCGCAACACATAGTAATTGCTTGCATGCGTAATCAAGGTGGCAAGACATTTGGGACCAGCATATACCTTCCGGTCGTATGAAACGAGTTACCCGCGCGTTTTATTTTGTTCCCTGAAAAAAAAAATACCCAAATGATAGAACTAATCCACAAATGGTTTAAATGATACCCTGAACATGTCGTTAAGCAAAATAACCATACAAATTTTATTAGGGTTTACATTTCTTATGGCAAAATAGTATACTTTTCATGAACATTAACGGCACTAACGGACTGTGAGAACCTTTACACCCTTCATAATACAAAATTAAAGATGGAAAGGTTCTCAAAATCCACTAGTGTTGGTGAGTTATTTGCCGTTATTTTCATGATAAGTTCACTATTTTTCTCTGCAAAATATCAATCCAAAAAATATGTACGGATGGATTTGGACAGAATTGGACCTCTTTCATACGTCCGGAAGGTGTATGCTGGTCACAAATTCCTTACCAAATTGATTTCCTGCGCAAGTGATCAATCTTTGTTGTGAAAATTCGCGAATGAACACAAGGAGCATTTCTAATAGCTAAACTCTGGTGCTTGTCACACGTTCTTTGTTGTGGGAGCATATCAGTGCTAACATTTGAAAACGGCGCAAAAGCCATTTGTAAACAAATGGTTTGTGGGCCCTTTACTCGCTACCCGAAGAACGCCCACGCAAACCAACAGCATCGTCAGGAAGGGGAAAATTTCCCCTACCCGATGTTGCTGTTGTATCGCGTGGGTGTACTTCAAGTAGTGAGTAAAGGGCCCACAAACCATTTGTTTACAAATGGCTTTTGTGCCGTTTTCAAATGTTAGCACTGATATTGTCCCACCTAATTGAAGAACCCAGAATCTTTACTTCTATGTTAACTGCCACTGAAGAAAAATAAATGATAACAGGTTATTTCCATTTCCCAAAGCAACATTATTCCGTTCTGATACCAGCACTGCTCATAGTTCATTTTAGTAAACAAAAACACAACTTAGCCCTGTGCCACCTTTGATCCACCCATCTAGTTTTCATTTACATCTTCACCCGATGGTGCTCTACCTACTTCGGTTCACGTGTCAAGAGCGTGGTTGGACTTGGTACTAGACGGCTAATACATAGGTGTAACAGTCGGAAGAAGTGTTAGTTTGTTTACTTAAATGAACCATGCCCATTTTGTTATGGCATGTTTGCTATAAGAAATGCGCCTCGTGTTTATTAGCGAATTTCACATCAAAGATCGATTAATTGAGTAGGAAATCAGTTTGGCACGGCATTTGTGACCAGAATACACCTTCCGGTAGTATGAAACAGGTCAAAAACTGTTCAAATCTGCAGATAAAATTTTTGTTTTGAATTTCTGTATAGCAAAATAGTGAACTTTTCGTGAACATTAACGGCAAAGAACTCACCAACACTGGGAGACTGTGAGTTCCTGCCCACCTGTCATTTTCCATCGTGGACTTGGTATGTGGTAGTGTGGTGCGTAAGCGGCATATACAGACGATTGGAGACAACCATCACCCACGATGGAAAATGACAGGTGGGCAGGAACTCACAGTCTCCCAGTGTTGGTGAGTTCTTTGCCGTTAATGTTCACGAAAAGTTCACTATTTTGCTATACAGAAATTCAAAACAAAAATTTTATCTGCAGATTTGAACAGTTTTTGACCTGTTTCATACTACCGGAAGGTGTATTCTGGTCACAAATGCCGTGCCAAACTGATTTCCTACTCAATTAATCGATCTTTGATGTGAAATTCGCTAATAAACACGAGGCGCATTTCTTATAGCAAACATGCCATAACAAAATGGGCATGGTTCATTTAAGTAAACAAACTAACACTTCTTCCGACTGTTACACCTATGTATTAGCCGTCTAGACCATCACCATCCCAGTCCACGATGGAAAATGACAGGTGGGCAGGAACTCACAGTCTCCCAGTGTTGGTGAGTTCTTTGCCGTTAATGTTCACGAAAAGTTCACTATTTTGCTATACAGAAATTCAAAACAAAAATTTTATCTGCAGATTTGAACAGTTTTTGACCTGTTTCATACTACCGGAAGGTGTATTCTGGTCACAAATGCCGTGCCAAACTGATTTCCTACTCAATTAATCGATCTTTGATGTGAAATTCGCTAATAAACACGAGGCGCATTTCTTATAGCAAACATGCCATAACAAAATGGGCATGGTTCATTTAAGTAAACAAACTAACACTTCTTCCGACTGTTACACCTATGTATTAGCCGTCTAGATCCCAGTCCAGGTCACGATGGAAAATGACAGGTGGGCAGGAACTCACAGTCTCCCAGTGTTGGTGAGTTCTTTGCCGTTAATGTTCACGAAAAGTTCACTATTTTGCTATACAGAAATTCAAAACAAAAATTTTATCTGCAGATTTGAACAGTTTTTGACCTGTTTCATACTACCGGAAGGTGTATTCTGGTCACAAATGCCGTGCCAAACTGATTTCCTACTCAATTAATCGATCTTTGATGTGAAATTCGCTAATAAACACGAGGCGCATTTCTTATAGCAAACATGCCATAACAAAATGGGCATGGTTCATTTAAGTAAACAAACTAACACTTCTTCCGACTGTTACACCTATGTATTAGCCGTCTAGAGTCCAGGTAGTCTATTTCGAGGACCGGTTGCGCTATATCTTCTTATTCGTGGCTATTACGGCCGCTTAATATTGTTCCTATGTCGTAGTGCAACATGCAGTGTTGCCTGGAAATCAATTGATTATTCATACGGCTTAGAAGATAATTTATCAACAGTCTGAAAATAGTGGTCTTCTGTGAAGTCGTAGCTGCGAAAATGTTCTATAAGGTAGACTGTGGGAAGTGGGATCGTTGGTTTGCGTGACAGAAATCGTTGATTTTCACTAGAATGTGAAAGTTCGTGTTGCAACGTTGGATTAAATTGGAGCTAAACATCGGATTTATCGATAATATTTTGTAAATTACAGGTCAGACTCGATTATCCGGAGCCATATTTTTTCTGTAGTATTGGATATGAGTAACAAGAAGCATAGAGTAAATGTGACAACCTGTGTGGTGCATATGTAAACAGAACCGGAGCGACCTTTGGTTAGGGCAATCCAACTTGGTAAAACAATAAATTTCCTGCCAACAGCGGCCGGGATGGAAGCCGGTGTTCACACTAGATTACCGCGGGTGGCGTCCAGTTGTGGATCGGATCGATCGGACAGAACGCTATTGACTTTCCTGTTGGCTCGGCTCCAGGCAACGGCTAGAATGTGGACTGTATGTATGGTAGCGATTATCAACAGCAGCGATCGTATGCTCCAGCGGCAATGGATATGAGGATGAAATGAGTGGAATGCTAGTTTGGTGAAGATCGAAATTTTAATTTATTTTATGTTTCTCGTTTGGCAGTTACAATAGTAATGATGGACTTCTTTTTTTTTTACTTTAAATCTAGATAGAGCTGGAATTGGGACGTAACAGCTTTTGTAAACAATGACTTCTCTCGATTTCTAGAAATTAGAAGACTTCCCTACCCTACCCGATGGTGATGTTGATTTGCGTGGGCGAGCGTTGACTTTCTAGAAATCATCGAGTCATTGTTTACAAAAGCTTTTAAATTTACATGTTTGAGTTCAAGTGGCGTAGAATTTTCTTTTCAACTTTAGTCTAAAGCAAACTTAAAATTAGATCTAACAACAAATTGCTTATCAAAGCATGTTCAGATTGGGTACATTTTTGGATAAATTTTACCTAATATCGTCATTTTTTGAATCTATTCTGGGGATGTCCGCCTTTTAGTGGAGGTCCGTTATTCTAGTGTCGAAAGGACGATCGAGGATCATCCTTACGATTCTGTTCTGAGCTGCCTGGATTCTTGATGCCCACACCGGAGCTGCGTAGAAGATCGCAGGTGCTATAATTTGTAGACTGCCAGTTTGTTCACCCTTGAGAGGCGGGATCTGCGGCAAATCAGCGGATACAGACCAAGGCAGAACACTTGACTACAGTTTTCTCTACATGCGAGCGAAATAGGAGCTTTTCGTCAAATAACATCCCGAGATAGGCTACTTCGGCGGACCACTCAACCCTTGTGCCATCCATGATAACACTATAAGAAGGAGCCGGTTTTACTATGGGCGATTGCCGAGGAGGAACATGATTGTTTGTGTTTGGAGGCATTAATTTTGATTTTTCACGTGGTGGCATAATCAGCAAAGACGTCAAGGCATCGTTGGAGATTGTTTGTTATTTCGCGAGACATCCTACCCTTGACGGCTATTGCGGTATCATCTGCGAACAGGAAGAACACGCAACCGTCTCCGAGGGGATGAATGTTGGAAGTGTAGAACGATGGCAGCCATTCAACGATATCCTGAAGGTAGCTACGGGTGATTTTCACAAGATAGGATGGGAATTTGAAGTTGCAAAGCTTGTCCACAAGTCCATCGTGCCACACACTGTCGAACGCCTTATCGACGGCTAACAATGCTATGGCTGTGGACTTGGATATGAACAGGGATGCCAGTTTTATTTTGAAAAAAGCTGGCAAAACCAGATAAAAAAGTCTCGCAAAAATCTGGCACAGCAACTTAACATAGGGAATCTGCCAGATTTCTCAACGCTGGATATGACCCTGTTACTTCGGATGGTATTTATCACCCGTACTAGTTGATGGTTGGTGGAATATGATGGGTTTCGCGCGAAATGGTTTGCTTTTATTCTCTGTATTCGTATCACTTGTATGAAGTAGACTTCTTCTTCTATTGACGTTGCTGGGGGGAATCTGCTTCGCTTCACAACAGTGCAAATCGTTTATTTAGCGGAGTGTAGGGGAAATTAATTTTACTGCACATAGTTTAAACGTTCGGAACCGAACACAACCATTGACGCAGTTTAACCATTTTGAGCCAATTTGTGAAGGCATCCTTAGGTGACCATACCATACCACTTTAAGCTGTGAGGCACCATACCAGGTGACTCATGGCATAGTTGATCATTTGATTTGATTAGATAGCGAGACCTTTCAATTAGAATCGATTCCTTGCAATAAAGGCAAAAATGACAACTGTATCAATACCGAATTCTTCGTCATTTCTCAATAGTGATGGAGTAATACGACATGCACTAACTAAAAACACGGGGTATACCCCCGAACAGAGGAAAAAAAAAAACTGACGTGTTTTGATAGATGCGAAATGGATTGTTGAATACTTAGATATCTTTAGAATAATACCTGATCAATCTGAAATTTATTAAAAAAAAACATTCTGAGGTATTCAAGGTGATCGCCACCTGTAATCTTTGAGAAGCCCCGTAACGTGGGTAGATCACCTTTTCGTGGTACGTTACGGGATGTAAGATCTACCACCGATTCCTAGTCCTGACTACTTCAAACTAGAGGAAGCGGATTTTTCAGTAATCCAAGGAACACATCTTAGTCCTTGTTACTTTGTATGCCTTGTTGATAGAAACAAGACTCGGCTTTGTCCACCGAGGATAATCTTGAAACAAGGAAAAAATGAGTTAGTTGGTCTTCATCTATGTGATTCCTAATCTTCCATTCGTTGTTCCCTAGTTTGATGTGGTTAAGACTAGGGTTCTGATGCATGGTCATTATCAATGTCATTCCTTAATTTTGTTGCTAAGGAATCCAATTTTGACTGACAAAGGGGCGCGCCTTTGGAGGGTGTTTCAACACTCCGAAGGGAATAAATAGCCGAACCTTTCAATTAGAGTCGGATCCTTGCGATAAATGCAAGAATGACAACTGTGAAAAAAATCGAATGCTTCATCATTTCTCAATAGTGATGGAGTAATACGACATGCACTAAACTAAGGACACGGGATATGCTACAATAGATCAAATTACTGGTCGCAGGGGTGTTAGGTCCCGAACAAAGGGAAAAAAAATCTTCGATAATATCTTGGAAATGTGATTTGAATCATTGTGCAGTTGAAGATATTCAAAATAATACCTGATCAAGCTGAAGTCTTAAAAAAAATCTTGAGGATATTTTGGAGATCTATGGTCACTAGAAGCTCTTCTGAATAATTTCTGAGCAACCTGGTATCTTGAAAAGTGATTTGAACTATTGGGCAGTGGAATTTTAAAGAGCTTCGATCGCCTGTTTTCAATAATTTCTGAGCAACCTGGTATGTTGAGAGAATATCTGGCAGATGTGATTCGAATTGTTGGACTTACTTACTTACTTAAGTGTCCTGAGCGCCATCCCTGGCGCAAAGGGCCAACGTGAAAGATCTCCATCCTGGGCGATTGTTTGCTTTCGCCTTGACCTGGGCCCAGGTCAAATTCCGGTCGACTTGCTTAATCTCCTTGTTTAGGCTTCGCCGCCATGAGCCCCTGGGTCTGCCTCTGCTGCGATGTCCGGCTGGATTCCAATCCAGCGCTTGTTTGCAGATTTCATTTCCGCTCTTCCGTAGAGTGTGGCCAACCCACCTCCACTTACGTTCCCGAATTTCTGTCGATATCGGCTTCTGGTGACACCGTCGATGGAGCTCGGCATTCGAAATCCAGTTGTGAGGCCACCAAGCACGAATTATATACCGCAGGCATCGGTTGATGAACACCTGCAGCTTCTGTGTGATCTCCGCTGATACGCACCATGTTTCGCTAGCGTACAGCAGTACAGATTTCACGTTAGAGTTGAAAATTCGGATCTTCGTGCGGAGACTAATCTGATTTGACTTCCAGATGTTTCGTAAACTCGCAAAAGCAGCCCTTGCCTTCTTGATCCGTGCACCTATGTCACTCTTGGTTCCGCCGTCCGACGCTATCTGGCTGCCAAGATATTGGAAACTTTCAACCTTCTCCACTTCCTGACCAGCTACCGTAAAATTGGATGGATTTCCCGTGTTGATATCCAACGATTTAGTCTTGCTGACGTTGATGTTGAGACCTGCCGCTGAGGAGCGTTCGGCGAGATCGTCGAGCTTACTCTGCATGTCAGAACGCCGTTGTGATACTAAAGCAACGTCATCCGCCAAATCTAGGTCGTTTAGATGCTCCATTGTAATAGGCTGCCAGAGCAACCCACGGTTCGGCACACGGTCGATCGCACCAACCATTATCTCGTCGATTACGATGAGGAACAGTAGCGGTGATAGAATACATCCTTGCCTCACTCCAGCGACTACCCGAATAGGGTCAGATAGGGCTCCGTTGTGCAGCACCCTGCACGTGAAAGCCTCATACTGAGCTTCGATGAGGTTGACGATTTTATCCGGAACTCCCTTGCGCCTTAGGGCGCCCCACAGGTTTTCGTGGTTGAGTCGGTCGAAAGCTTTTTCGTAGTCAATGAAAACCAAGTAAAGGGACTCTTGGAATTCGTTGACCTGCTCCAAGATTATGCGGAGCGAGACAATATGGTCCACACAGGATCTTCCAGCACGGAATCCCGCCTGCTGCCGTCGGAGAGTCGCGTCGATCTTCTCCTGTATCCGGTTGAGGATAACTTTGCATAGAACTTTGAGAACACAACACAGTAACATAATGCCACGCCAGTTATCGCATACAGTTGGGTCCCCCTTCTTTGGGACCTTCACTAAGACGCCCTGCATCCAGTCAGCCGGAAAAGTCGCGGTGTCCCAGATATTGCAGAATAGTTGATGCAACATTTGTGCAGATAGCATGGGGTCAGCTTTGAGCATCTCTGCTGATATGCGATCGACCCCGGGAGCCTTGTTGGATTTCATGGTTCGGATAGCAGCTTCGATCTCCGGTAGGGATGGCGCCTCAGAATTGACGCGAGTGATGCGTCGCACTCTTGGCGGTTCATGCCGAGATGTTGATGGCTGGTTGACCGACGAAACTTGTAGAAGCTGTTCGAAGTGTTCAAACCAGCGTTTCAGCTGATCAGTGGGGTCGGTGAGCAACTGACCAGTCGCGTCCTTCACTGGCATCCTAGGATTCATCCTTGCTCCACTCAGGCGTCGTGAGATATCGTAGAGGAGACGGATATCGCCTGTTGCTGCGGCTTTCTCACCTTCATCGGCTAGGGAGTCCACCCACGCTCGCTTATCCCGCCTACACGAGCGCTTCACTTCCTTCTCGAGAGCCGAATACAGTTGGCGGGCCTGGTTCTTCGCTCCTCTGGTTCTCGCCCGCTCTATCGCGGCTTTTGCATTTCTCCGCTCCTCTATCTTCCTCCAGGTGTCATCCGTGATCCACTCCTTTCTCTGAGCGCGCAGCTCGCCCAGGTTGTTTTCACTCGTTTCAGTAAAGGCATCCTTGATCGCCGTCCATTGCTCTTCTACGCTGCCACCATCAGGAATATCCGCAGCTCTGGTCTCCAGTTCCTCGACGAATGACCTTTTTACTGCTGGATCTTCCAATCGGCGTGTGTTGAATCGCCGTCCGAGCCGCTCCTCCCGCCGCTGGACCCGCGCGATACGAAGGCGGATCTCTCCAACGAGGAGATGGTGGTCAGACGCGATGTCGGCACTGCGTTTGTTCCGAACGTCAAGAAGGCTCCTTCTCCATTTTCGGCTGATGCAGATGTGGTCGATTTGATTTTCGGTATGTCCATCACGGGAAACCCACGTGACTTTGTGCACTGGTCGATGGGGGAAGAGCGAACCCCCGATCACCATGTCGTTATTGCCACAAAACTCTGCCAACAGCTCACCGTTTTCGCTCATTTCGCCAAGACCATGGCGCCCCATGACACGCTCATAATCCGTGTTGTCGGAGCCGATCTTCGCATTGAAGTCGCCGATGTAGAATTGTTGGACGGTTGAAGAATTTCAGAATGATACCTGATCACGCTCAAGTCTTTAACAGATATCTTGAAGATTTTTTTAATTATCTATGATTATCTGGAAGAATTTTGAATAATTTCTGGGCAACCTGGTATCTTGAAAGGATATCTGGGAGTTATGATTTGAATTGATGTGCAGTTTAAGCTCTTCAAAATGACACCTTATTAAGCTGAAGTCTAGAACTAATTCTGCCAGATTTTGAAATTTAAGTTTATCTGACCAAGCATTCTGCTAGCGTTATGGTGTTTGGATTGGTGGCTTCCGTTAGCAAAAAAATGGTCCCGGTTCCAGAAGGCGACAAGGTCAACACGGAGGTCTACATCGGGATTTTAAGTAAGTATGTTCTTCGGTGGATCAAAGAACAGTACTGTCCGAAGGCAAATGTTGTATTTCAACAAGATGGGGCTCCCTGCCACACCTCGAACCTCACTCAGAAGTGGTTGCAGGAACATCTTCCGTTCTGGGTGAAGGATATGTGGCCGCCATCCAGCCCCGATCTTCATCCGCTGGATTACTCAATATGGCGCGTCATGAAGGCCAAGGCCGGTTCTAAACGCCACGCGAGTACACATTGACCCGTACCTGGAAAGAAATGGATCCAGACTACATTATTAGAACCTGCCGTGCATTCCGGAAGCGTGTGGAGGCCGTAATTGCAGCAAGTGGAAACTCGATCGATGATTAACATAGTTTAAGACTCTGAGAAACATCCCACCTTTGAATAAATAAAAAAACTCGAAAACGAAATTTTTGAGCATTTTTTAAATTTTGACATTGTTTAATGGTGCAAACATTATCACGCATACGGTAGAGGTAATGTGATAGAAATTTGATAGAGGGGAAAGTGTTAAAATCGCGTTTAAGCATGCTCAAAGGTGGACTGGAGTGGACGCCATTTTGATGGCTGTGAATTTTCTGGTGGTCAAACAGCTGCATTCGTGTTAGTGTGGAGGGGAAGAATGTGTGTACAGTCAAATTTCGCTCGTTGGGCTACGTTTTAGTAGGGCTCCCTAAATCGAAGTCAAACGTCATTTCTGACAGTGCTGATTCATTTTCGCGGGGCTCATGTATAAACAATTTGGATAGATGCAAAAGGATTGTGATGATAATAAACAATCGGTGTATCCCTCAACCAATTTTCAGCTTGACAGCTCAGCCCAACTAATGAAAGCCTTTCACTAAGTGAGCTACGGGTTTAGCCCAACGAGCGAAAGTTGATTGTACCTCACCATGGTTGCCATGTCGACGCGACGATGGTTTTGACTGACGGTGAACACAGCAGCTTTTAGCGGGGCAAACAAGTGCCAGCGAGAAAGAAAAGACGAATTTAATTTCTTAAAGTCAGTGGCCACCTTGCATAATACATTTATGCAAGAGTGGTGCGGACTCACTCGAAATGGTTGCCAAAAAAATTCAACTGGTGCTGTCAGAAAGAAAACCAACGATTGGGACGAGAAAGAAGGCTTACGTCTCTTAAACGATTTCGATCAATATTCAACATATTATTCTCTAGTTAAATTAAGAAACTTTATAACAATTGTATTTCAGGGACTAATAGCAAATACAATAATGCAATCAAAATGCTGCAATAAACATTCCAAATCAACGGATTGTTCGATTGTTTTAAGTCTCTTATAACAGTCTCGTACTGAATAACCATGTTTAGGCTGGATCCGTTCAATTAGTATAGAATACAGAACAAATATTCAGCTAAGCTTCCGGTTGATCGAATCCGAATTGCCGAGCCTTTCGTTTTAACTCCTGCCATCCGATTCTGTACTTCTCGCATCCAACAGTTTTTTGGGTCTTCTTCAGGTTCCACTTGATGATAGCCAAATATTTTTCAATTGGGCGCAACTCTGGCTTGGTGGGAGGGTTCTTGTCCTTGGGTATCACCTGCACGTTGTTGGCGAGATACCACTTCATGGCCTTTTTTCCGTAATGGCAGGATGCCAAATCCGGCTAAAACAGCACGGAACAATCTTGTTGTTTCAGGAAAGGCAACAGACGTTTTGTCGCTTTTAAAGCCACAGGTAAAGATAACCTGCCAAACAAGATATTTCTTAGCGAACTTCGACTGTTTCATATGCTTGAAAGTGTCTGCCACCTTTCCCCTTCGGGTTGCCGTTTAAAACTCTTGGAAGCTGTTTGAAGTCTGTTTGTAGTGCGAGTAGTTCGGATTTTTGCGATGGGCGTGCACAATTTTGATGCGTTGCTCCTTGGCACCACTTTGATAACTGAAGAGCAAATCCGGAGTGATTTGAGATTTGGGCGTAATTGCATTTGTAAACAAATACGTCAATCACCGATTTCTCGTGAATAAAAGCTCAATCTCGAAAATTAATAACACTATGAGGTAGAGGAATTATTCTTCTATCATTTGGTATAGTTTATTTGTGAGATTGAGCTTTTATTCAAGAGAAATCAGTAATTGACGTGTTTGTTTTCAAAAGCAATCACGCCCAAATCTCAAATCACTCCGGAAATGTCAACATCAAAATATAAGCATCATTCTGCACGCACACACCTACAGAATGAGGGGTGTTCAGGTTTGTAAATGCTCGGTTAAAAGCAATGCGTCATGTTTAAGTCGAACAAATAACATCCCTTACTTCGTAAATTAGCGAAGGCTCAACTACAAAGCTTTCGGCGAGTGAAATGTAGATGTATCAAAATGGAATAGTCCAGTGGTCCAGTGGTTCTTTCGATATTTCAACTTGGATCGAACTCTGGAAAAAAAAATCCATCGTACGACCGGAGTTTTTCCGGCATACATAGGTGGCATTCTTTCCATCAATTATAGTTTGTTATTATTTATCGCTATTGTTGTTTTGACTATCTTTCTTGCCTTCTCCTTCGTTCACTGATTGATTCAATCGCCGGCACACGGCAGCTTCAATTGTACACCCAATCGGAAATGGCAGAATTCTCTTACAATTTTGTGTAAAAAATACGCGAGATCTGTAATAAATCATCGCATGAACAGATTCCATATTGTGAAGACTTTTGAAATTATTGTAGCACATTCATATTTGCTAATTTCATGACCCAAGTTGATTAACGCCAATGCATTGGACCTAAAGAAATTCTTGTGATGGGTTTGTACGAAAACATTCACTCTGGAGGCTACAGTCTGTTGTTAGAACTATGATTACATTTGTCACAAGAAGCATGTACAGAGGGTGCAACAAACCTTAACTTACATTTGATGTATATTCCGTTTGGTTAGCGTGTAGGTACTAAATACGAGAAGAGAGGAGAGGCGAAAATTGTTGTTGCGACATTTTTGCCTGACAACTGCAGATCATTATAGAGCAAGTAGCAATAAGCAACAACAACTTAAAGGGTGTATTCGAAGAAAATGGCACGCACATAAACAGCTGTTTAACTGTTGTACCAAATGACTTGACATTTTCACGGATGATGGTTTAGATAGTTCTAAATATTACATGATTCAATTATGAGCATTGACTTGAGTTTAGATCAAGAAAACAAAATGGTGTTTTACAAATTTTGTACAGTGGCAAAAAGTAGGATTTTATTTATTTTTACTTATTTTTTCCACTCCTTGTTCAATTTATTCATTGCTTATGAATCTTTAAAGTGTGACAGAAAAAGCTGATTTCATTTGGCGTAAAAGGATTGGTTTTTTATTTGCTTAGAAAGGTTTTGTTTTTTATTCAAAATGAGCCTAATTTTTGAACGGAAATTTCTGATTTACTGCTGATAATTTGGTTCCAGAATTACAGCAACAATGACGAAATAATTCCCTTGCATAAGCGCTGATTTCAAATTTGGGACTGTACAAAATATATTAGACAGCATGTTATTCTCATGACTACTACTCGAGGTAAACCACCTCTCAGACCCTCATAAAAATCACAATATGTACGTTATGGACTAAACATTCTTCACTGAAAATGTCAAGTCATTTTGGTATAATAGTTACAAAGATGCAGCAGTTTATGTGTGTGTGCCATTTTCCACGAATACACCCTTTATGTTTGCAACAGTTCCTCCCCTCTCTCCCACGAATGCCCGTTGGTGGTTTGATTTGCCTATTCATCACATAGTCGGGTACATGCTCAATTTCCGCAGTTAATTGCCTCGAATCATTGCAGGTTGTTTTCAAAATACAAATCGCATTGTTTCTCGGAAATTGTTACTTTGTATTGAATTGGCAAAGCATAAGCCCGAAATCTGCGCTTTGTTGCTGCTCTAAAATAGGCAACGTTTCACAACATTCGCATAGCAAACAATCATAAGGCACTTCTTCAGTGCCCGAATCAGTTATTCGAGGGCAGCTGTGTAAACGTATCAATTAAAACGATAAAGTTCTTCTTAACTCTTTGAAAAACTCGCAACTAGTGCGTAGCTACTCAGATTTACTGACCTACCAGTGTTTTTTTTAGTCAGAGGAGCAGAGCGACGGGCAAGCGTCGAGAATGAGTTTCCAAAGGAAGCATATTTTAGACCTGTCGTTCCGCTCCTGTGACTAAAAAAAAATACGTGCAGGACAGTAAATCTGAGTAGCTACGCAGTAATTGATCTCAGATTTACTGTCGTGCTTGTGTTTTTTTTTATTTAGAGGAGCCGAGCAACGTCTGGCGCTTATTTGAAGCTGCTTTTAGCATATTTTAGACACTTGCCCGTCGTTCCGCTCCTCTGACTAATAAAAACACAGGGTGGAACAGCAAATCTCAGTAGCTACGGCAGCAATTGAACTCAGATTTACGGTTATGCCGGCGTCTTTTTAGTCAGAGGAGCGGAGCAACGGGCAAGCGTCTAGAATCATCATTGGGAGTTTCTTATGAAGTTTTTTAGAATAATCTTAAGAAGCTAAGCTTATGATGGAATCTTCTTTAGAAGTTTCTTTAAGAAGCTGCTGTTACAATATTTTTTTAAAAGCTTATTCTAGAAGCTGGCCTGTCGCTCCGCTCCTCTGACTAAAGAAACATAGACAGGACAGTAAATCTGAGTAGCTACGCAGTAATTAAGCGTTCAAGAAGGTTTACTTTTTTAGCTTCAATGTTCTTCTTCTTCCTCGCATTTCAAGATTATTGCTTATCTCATATTAGCTTATTGCGTGATCTCAACTTAGTGTTCTAGATGCACTTCCACAGTTAAGAAATTAAGACCATTCGATGCTTGTACCATTTTTGCATTAGTACAATTGTGTGGCAAGTACAATCATACTCTATGCGCAGGGAAGTCGCGACATTTTCCATCCCGAAAAATTCCCAGACCGCACCAGGAATCGAACCCAGCCACCTCCAGCATGGTCTTGCTTTGTAGCTGCGCCTTTACCGGCTGAGCTAAGGGAGTCCCAGAGTTGTTACAATAATTATGTTCCCGTTATTCGGGTTATCACCTCTTGTGATATGGTTGTACGATTGCACTACTCATTCATTAGGGGCAGACAGACATTGATGATTGATGATGAACGGAACACAGAATCACAATGCAATCATTTTATCTCTGTCGATCCTTAAACCAAACATGCGCACGTAAGAAGGTACAGCCATCATTCGTTGATTGGAATGCAACCTTATCCCATGTACCGAAAGCCATTCAAAAATTCCTGACCAACAATTGAAAACGGCCTATTAGCTTTTGTTAACAAAACTTTGTGAGCCCTTTCCTCGCAAAGTGTAGGCTGCTCACGGAAACCAACAGCATCATCCCCTATACGATGATGCCATGATCATCCCCTATATCATGATGACGGATTATTGTCGAACACCCAGTTAATGATGATTGTGTTTATTTACCACCCAAGCCTAACCAGACCGAAGCACGCAGATTTCTTCGCCTACTTTTGAGGCAAATGCTGTTGTAACTAAAGAGACGAAACGTCAAAATAGGATCAATTGGTTATCTGCCATAGTCTTGGTAATAGTCATTCCAATCGAGAAAGCAACCTGCCGAATGGATGAGATGTCGCCTCTTTACCCAATTCAGCCTCTTTAGTTGTAACCACCCAAAAACTAGCTCTGACGACAGACAGGTACACCTCTTACGCCTTCTCTGTTTGTAGAGAACAATGTGTCACAACGAGATTAGGTGTACGCAACGATAGCCAGATAGCAAGATAAGACGTCGTAGGGGTTTGGGTTCAAAATATTGTTCTGCTGTTTGACGCAAATTGCTTGTTTCGGGTTCCGCTCTTACCGAGAAAGGGTGCCATCAGTCTGTCCGCAATTTGCTGACTGACAGTGGGTATCGCTTATCAGGATCAGTGCAATGATTGATTCATCGGGTTGAGGCTATATACATTATTCTTCAGGAATACTCAGGGTGGTCATTAGTGTATTTCCGTATCAAACGCAATGCAGAGTAAACCAGGAGATGAGTTAAGTTTAGCAAGACAAAAGTCCTAGTTCGGTTGTCTTAAGTTTCAGAAGATTTAATTTTCAGAAGATTGAAGAATTTTTCTTTCAGCAAAGTAGTTTGAAATCATCTCAGCTCTACAAATTTTCCGAAGAACATGTGTCTTTATTTGTTACAATGTTGTTGATAGAGGCGAATGCGTCGATTCTTACGTGATGCTAAGACTTTCCCTTTTCGTCACACGAACTATGAAATGACTGAAGCAAAATTCGGACTGCAGAAAATTTTCAACAGAGAGCCACAGTTTCATCTCTATACTTTTCGGCACAGTAAAGCGTCAATAACAGTTCATTGTTTAAGTTTTATTGAATGACAATTATAAATTATTTCTTGTTATTCGTACATCATTGAAGCTTATTGAAGTCTGTTGATGGAAAAAAAGCACATAAATAAACGAATGATGCAAACACGACATGTAAATTGATCTGGGATAGACCCCGCATGATCTTCTGCTCAGTAAGCAAAAACGGTCGCCACTATGTCACCAAGCTCCTTATACAGCCATTCCATAGCAAACGATATAGTGATTCTTATTTTATTTTTAAGTCTAGTTCTTAGAAAATTTGATATGATCTAATTGGAAAAAATCTTCAATTTTGAGCGAGGTTTTATTTTTACGAACTTCGGGACTTCATAAAATGTAAGTTCTCAAATCAATATACTGGACATGGTGACATTTCCAAGATTCTGAAGCATGAGAAGATTAGCAAGTAAATAATAGTTACTAGGATAGTTGCCAATTGCTGCACACTTCACATCTCTTACTGTACAGCATTTATCCATGACCATGACGTTTACTGATCAGGGTGACATGTGATCAATAACTGGATGTGTTTTTGATACTCAGTTGTGATAAAACATGTTTTAAATATTTGTGACATTATGCATATGATTTCAGGCGATTTCTCAATTTTTCAGTTAATACACCTCAGTTGTAATTTAAGCTATTATTAGCTCAAAATGAAATTAATTCAAGGAATCTCAACAGTAAAATGTTGGCTATTCTTTTATTTAACGATCAGTTGCAATACATCTATCAATCATGTTAAATTTATAGAAAAATATTACTGTTCAATAAGAGGATCACATTTGGATTCTCGGTCCTGGATTATTGTCAATAGAGATAACGCCTAAAGGTATGCATCGTTTCATAAAAACAGCTGCTGCGTATATTTTGCTTCGATTAATAAACTCCATAAAATAACGGATATCGTAAGTACAATATACCAAAAAGTCACTGTTTGATTATTTTTCCTGAAAAAGTGCATTCCAAGATGCATTTAGCCAAATATTATACATTAACAATAGGGCTCAGCTCACAGTGCGGCAGCAGAGAATCAACAGTGTCGAATATTGGTTTCCGGCCGGTAAACGTTGTCCCTGTTCCGAAAATATCCATACAGTAGGATGTTTTGTGGAAACTGAAGGCCGCCTCAAAGATGGTGTTGGCCATCGATTTTCGGCCTCTTACACGTCACCTTCGTTTCGGGATCGAAAGTGTACCAAAAGTGCTTCTGAACGTGTTTCGCAGTTGGGAGTGGTGAAGTTCGTAAATTCGCGGTTCATGTTCAGTGAAAATTCCGTATCACAAAATTGCTCAACGAGTTCCCTTTTTTTGCCGTTTGACGACGACGGGCATGCGAGAGAAAAATAAGCATCGGGAATGTACTCCCGGATGTATTGATTTGGTGAGTTCGTTCCAGTTGAAGATTGTTCTTATACATATCTCGATTGCATTTTCGAGGGGACGTCCGGAGAGCCTTGAGATTTAGGCGTTGTTGCTTTTCCGGGCAGACGAGTTGGTCGCCGGTAAGGTCCAGTAAGTGCTGTCAGCAGATGAATCAAGAGGTATTCGAAACAAAATTGGTAAGAAATGTCCATTCAAATCGTTTTATTACAGTTAAACAAATTTCAAAACTATATACGTGCCAGATTTGGAAATAATATTTTTTGAATCTGGAAGTGTGTTTATGATACCATTATCCATTTGATAAAGGTAGAGTGAACATGCGGGGCTTATTGTAAGTAAAAGTGACCTCGGAGTGGTCGTGAATTACCAGGCATTCTGAAATGGGTCACTGGAGCTGCAATAGAGCTAACACCTTCTAACTCCCGGACTAAACCTGCTTTAATTGAAGGGTAATAAAAAGCAGTTTTCTTCCATAATAACACTGCCGGACAGTGGGGGTTAGATTGTACACACACACACACACACACAATAGGGCTCAGCTCACTTCCCGAATGCGTCTGAAAAAACGCAACAGTAAAGGGCGAACACGAAATTATTGCAACACTTTTAATTTGCTCTCAAGCTTCCCGTAGTTATCAGATAAATACCAAATTTGTACGGTAAAATGTAAAATATTTGGTAAAATGCCCGACACTTTTGCTCCACGCCATCCTTAAGAGCTTGTACAGTCGTATCCGGTATCTTTTTCTCATTATTTATCCATTTCCTCCGCATGCCATTTGCATCCTTTACTTTATCCTTTACACCTTGATACTTCAGAGTTCCCACTTCATCATGGCCCATTAGGTTTCGATTGGGCGTAGTTCTGGACAGTTCGGTGGATTCATGTCCTTGGGGACAAAATGCCTCATATCATTCCAGCACGCTTTTAGAATAGTGACATGAAGCTAAGTCCGACCAAAATAATGATTTTTCACTGTGTTGCCTCAAAAATGGCAGCAGACGTTTTTGGAGGCATACATTTTTGTAAATTTCACCTCTTTGTGACGAATATTTTACTTCTTTTTCCACAGGTGCAGATAGTCTGCCAAGTATTAAGGTATTTTGATGACAATTTCTTTTTCTGGAAACGGTTTTGATTCACTGCTTGCCATTCTTGCTCGACGGCTGACGGCTGACGGCAACGGGTCGTCCCAGGCGATGTCGAAAAGCCAGAGGTGTTGATAGAGAATTTTGATTTTGACTATTACAGGAGCCAACCATCCGAACGGGTCGAATAATCTGGACGAATCTGATATCATCTGGCGCTTAGTGTTGACACTGTGCGGGGAAAAACTAACCTTGAATCCATATTCATCTCGAGACGGATACCACAGGATGCCCAGTGCCTTCACTGCCTCGTTGTAATCCGAAAGCTTCATATGTACGGGTTGTGCTTCGTCCGAAGAGTGGTTGGATAAAAGATTCTCACAATTAGACGACCACTTCCTTAGTTCAAACCCGGCTGAAGATAAGATTTCGACCACCTGCTGCTTCAGGCGGATTGCTTTTTCTTCTTCGTCTGCTCCGGACAGGAAGTCGTCGACGTAAAAGTCAAGCTTGATCCGCTCCACTGCTTCCGGATAAACGGCTTCGTACGGCTTAGCTGATTCTCTCATGGCCTCGATTGCCAAATACGGGACTGTTTTCGTTCCATACGTCACTGTACAAAGGCGATAGTGCTTCAACGGCTGATCGGGTTCTTCACGGAAGATGATACGAAGATAGTCACGGTCCGCTGGATGTACCAGTACTTGACGGTAGAATTTGGCAACATACGCACGGAAAGCCACACGATGTGAACGGAACCGTAACTAAATTGTGAAGATATCAGCGTTATTGTTTGGTCCGGCCAACAATCTGTCATTGAGCGAAACTCCCGATGATGACACACAAGACGCGTCAAAAACAACGCGCAGTTTTGTTGTTGAGCTGTCTTCCTTGATTACGGCGTGGTGCGGCAAATAGTAGCACTCACCGCTAACTTTCTAAACTTCGGCTACCGGAACCTCCTCCATATGTCCGAGCTCTAAATATTCACGCATGAAGTTAGTGTATTGATTCTTGAACTCCGGATCCAGATGAAATCGCCTTTCGATACATTTGAGTCGTTTCTTGGCCACAGCAAGAGAATCGCCAAGCGCTGGCTTCGAATTATCAATCATGTTATCCACATCGAACGGCTGAGACGGTATTATGGTAGTCAGTTTGCCAAGAACGTAGGCCTCAATGCTCAAGACTAGGGTGTCCTTGAACCGAGATGCAAGGCGCAATGTCACCACACCGCGTGTCGTTCCGACCTCTTGTTGACCCAGACCGTTGACTACTAGCTTGCCGTTCCGTCGTGGTAGTTGCAATTTCCGGACACAGGATTCTGTCACCAACGACGCTTGAGAACCGGAATCGATGAGAACTCTCGCTGTCATAAAATCGCCATCCACCTTTTGCACCTTGACAACAGCCGTTGGCAGCAACGGGATAGATTTTTGCTTGTTCTCGGGAACTTCCGCCGCCAGTGAGACAATGGCACTTTCTTCCTTTGCAGGGGCCACCGCCGAATCTTCTTGTTGTTCTGCTTCCGGTTGTTCAGCCTTCTTCACCACAGGACACAGCAGCGTATGGTGTTGTTGCTTGCAGTCGGAGTTGTGGCACACAGACTTCGACGTACACGACTTCACCGAATGGAATGGCCGTAAGCAATTGAAACACAGTTTGGCCTTTTGCACTAGTTCACGTCTGTCCTTCACACTCATATTTTTGAATTCTTCACACCGATACGTATTGTGCTCACTGGAGCACTTCGCGCACTTTTTGTCCGTTGTTGACGTATACAGCGTCTTCAGCTTCGTCGAGATTGGCACCGATCTTTGTACTTCCTTCTTCGGTTCATTCACTGGTTTCTTCACGAACGCAGAACAAGTTTCGATCATCTCACAGCGCTTTTTGAGAAACGCCAGCAGTTCCTCGAATGTTGGGTTCTCAATCTCTACTACTTCTTGAGACCAACTGGCTCGTGTGTCCTTGTCCAGCTTCTCCAGGATGAGATGGATTAGCCACGGATCTCGGCTTTTGAACTCCTGCCCCAAAGCATCCAGCTGTTGCACAATCTCGTCCGATGTTGTAATTAGTCTGCTCAACGACTGCGGCGATGCTGGAGTTACGGCCGGTTAGGCCATGAATTCGTGAACCAACGAGAACACTGTTAAACGCTTTTTATCGTAGTGGTTGACCAGTGTCTCTCACGCTTTATCGTAATTCACACCCGAGATAGGGAACTTGTTGACTAAGCGTGTGGCGTCTCCATCCAGATAGGAAAAGAGGTATTGCATTTTCAGCGCATCTGTAATGTCAGCCCGATTGTGGATTGTTGACAAGTAGAAGTCCTTAAACGTCATCCACTGTTTACGTTCACCATTGAATGGCTGAATCTGGATGGCAGGCAACCGAACATTCAACTGGGGTGCACCATTCGACACCTGTTCTCCGTCGGATAGTTTGATTGCAGCAATCGGAAACATCGACAGATTTTCGACGGTTTTTGCTGTCATCGCCTGATCCAACAATAGCTTCCTCTGCGTCTCGATGAGCAGATGAAGTGCCTCCTTCCAATCGGCCGTATTGGCAACAGTTTGCTGACTCACGGAAGATCCAACCTCATCCAGATGGCTTTCGAAAATATTCTTCACTCTGTAGAACATTCCGAAAAACTCCTCCCTGACCGAATGCACCGATGCGGTGGCTACTGGGTCCTCCTGTTTCTCCTCGATGGAGCTCTGCGTTTCCCGAAAACTAGCAGCAAGCTCGTTTAGCTGATTCAGTCGGTCCCTAACCTCACTTTGGGACGGATTCCGCTCTTTGATGTTGTCCGCGACAGAAAGCTCTACATTGATTTGAGCCAAGAGGGCGTTCCTCCGGCTAATCAGCTTTTGCAGGTCCGACATTATCCGGTTAGAAGGACCAATGTTTGGGTATTAGCGAACTGTACTTTTGCGGATTTAAAGCTTGGACTGCCTTTCGGAAACCGAAAATATACCTATTTTTTGACGTGGGACTACGTCTGTGATTTCTATATGGGGGTAAACTTTGTGAAAACCGAAAATGGAACATGTAGCAAAATTATGAAAGATTTTGACCGGTAGTAACTCAGCTGTCCCTGGACCAATTTCAATAATTTTAACACTAATCGATCAGAAATATTTCTACGCATCCAATTTATCAAATTTTTCAAATGTCACTATTGAAAATTGCACGAATGTGCACTTGCTGCTATGATAATCAAAATTGTCATCGATTGCCTGCGAAAAGCGATTTCCCTGACACAGATTTCAAAGTTGAATTCCATCCGGTCTCACCATACGGAGTTTATTCAATCACCGCGTGGTCAGTGGTTGTGTTCTTCAGTACCGAACGAAAGGCTCCCCGCAAGCAGCTAGCAATCACGGCTGCCCACAATCGCTGATCGAATTCAGTTCCAATCACCGTGTGTGGTGTTGTCCGGTCGTCGGCATCAGCAGCAGCAGCAGCAGTGCTTTCAGCACGTGGCGTTGGCATAGTTCTCCAGTACAAAACGAAAGGCTGCCTACAAGCAGCGAGCTGCAGCCCACATGAGCATCCATAGAACAAGGAAGAAGAAGCCGCACCGCTATTGATCGGAATCAGTAGCTCTTCGTGAGTCGCTGTGGGCCATCTATGTCAAGCGCGTCATACTAAAGAGTATAAACAGAGAGAACCCAGCTCAAATTCCTATTCCTACACAAATCACAAGCTCCTGATGCAGTTGACAAATACGATGTATTATATAAGACCACGTAGTCCTACGTCACCATTGCGTACAACCCCAAAGGGCTGTACCTGGTTTTTTTTACTACGATTTCAAAAACACGTTTATTCTTCTGGACGAATGAAACAAACTCAATTCATTTGACATTTCAAATTGTTTTTTTTCCGGAAATAGAAAATTGGTTCAACCCGAAGGTAAAAATACGGCGCTCGCAAAGTCGGGGGTCGCTTCGATACTGGAACAAATACTATTGTATAAAATAACCACTACCAGCCCTGCATATTGTAGAGGACTTCTGCTGACAAAAATTTTATCATTATCTCTAAAGGGTTATTTTTGAACGCCTTTTTTGTTTAAGGTGGATTTTTTTTTAATAACCGGGAATTGAAAAATGGACTTTGAATGGACACCCTGGTTCAATAAATGGTTTGCTGTACAAAATATTATTTAAACAAAAAGTTCCAAAATGTGTCCATAAGTTGTTGTTCTATGATTTTTTTTTAAGTGTCCAACTTGAAAATTAATGATTTGTTATAAAAAATTTATTGAAAATTATTCAAAAAATATTCAAGTTGATTACCCTTTTTTGGATTTTTCACCCAAAATGACTAGAATTGTTTTATAGACGAGGCTTGGTAGCTCAGTGGTTACCCTTTCTGCTAACTGAGCAGAAGGTCGGGAGTTCAATCGCAAGGTCCGCCCCCTTCCTTGCAATTTTTCACTTTGCCTTATTCTATCCCCACTAGATTTAAATGAAAATGAATTCTGCTTTAACCAACCGATCGCATCACTTACCACAGTTGAATCCTGATCTAAAAATAACCCATCTCACTAACACAACTATCCTCCCCGTCAAAGTCGTGGAGATGCAGAGGTGTATTCGGTTTCTAGTAACAACGGACGTTGAACTAATCATCCTTTCTTCCCCAAAAAGACCGTGAGGACGTGGCCGGCGCTGTGATTGATCTATAAATAGATTGAATTAGTGAGCTTGTACATTGAAGATGGAAAGCTAATCTACGTGGTTCTCCGTGCAGTTCTGATCAATCACTACAAAATGCACGGACTTGAAGAAAAAAATGACTAGAATTGTTTTACCGTGTATCTGAAATATTTTTATTATTATTATATTGATTGATTGAAAAATATCGAACACTCAATTTAGATTCAAAATGCCCGAATTGAATGATTGACCTTTACAAACAATAATGCAAATAGTTTCATACAAATCGGAGATGGTTGACCCTGAATATTTTTTTTTTTTTGTTATTTGTCCTGGAAATACTGTATTCGAGCAAATGCTTTTCTCTCATTTCATATAGGACTTCGTCGAATACGTTATGTTTCACGAACACATAATCGATGAGTCTTATTGGAACCGTCAGACTGTCTCTTTAAATCATTTTAATTTTCTACCTAATCTAACAACATAATAATTATTGTCTACCTCTGTTCGTTGCAAACATGGCTGCCAGGTAGTCAGATCAGTGACGTTGTTCTAAAGTTGATCTTATTTTTCGTTTCATCTCTTACAGATAGAAAGACGGAGAAGAACCGGGACCACGGCCTCAGACAGGCATACTCGTACTAGAACAGCGATTTCCGGTGCCGGAAAGTGAAAGTGTATAGAGCCGGCAATATTGCTCTTCAAACCACCGCTGCAAGTGCCGAACAGTGAAACAGGAAAAGGTCCTGGTGGCGGCGAAGACGGTTCCTTGCTCGGAGAGAGAGAAAGCGAATGACAAGGACCTTTTTGTGAGTCGGCTTTTACGGTCCACGAAGAGTGTTGTTTAAGTGTGTGTGTGTGTTGTTTGAGTGTCCTTTCGTGTACGTGCATCAGTGTATGGTTGTTTATCAAATAAAGGGAAAAGTGTGTCATTAATTAGTGATTAATGCCAGCTCTTGGAGCGGCAACAGATAGGGAAAGTGATAACGCATAGGCCACAGAGAACCGTCGATTCCAATCGACTCCGAAGTAGTAAATAGAAACCAAAATCAACATCTATCGGTCACCGTGCTACCAAGCTAGATAGCTTTAGGTGTGAGTGGATGAGAAAAGTAATATTACCGAGAAAACTACCATATTGAAGCTCGTTGTTTATGATTGTGCAAACAAAGAAAAGCTCTATAGATTACCTAAAGTGAAGCAATTATAACATCGGTGTGTAGTAATAGAAAACGCGGAAAACGACAAACGAAGCATGCTTTTGAAATGTCAAACATCGCCGCTTAAACGAATCCCTCCTGCCTCCGCGAGCCAGCCAGGTTTGGCAACAGCTGTTAGCACCAACAGCAGCAGTAGCAGTAACCAATTCCTATCCGGATTCGGTGCAGCCCGTCAGCCAACGACAGGTTTCGGCAAAGGCAAGGGAAAGGGAGGAAAGAATCTTCGGAATGGTGGAAGTAGCGGTAGTGGCGCATTACCCAGCGTAGGCAGTCCCAGCACCACTGGAACAGGTGAATGTTATATTTATATATCACGTTAAAAAGTATGTTGTAGCATCGCATCGAAAACGGTTTATATCGCTAAAATTTAATCCATTTTCAATTGATTGTTTGTAAAAACGGAATTATTCGCTGAAAATTATAACAAATTTTCAACCAAAGCCTCTTAACGGAATTCTTCATGAACAGCTTTTGGAGTGGATTAAGTAATTTCCTAAATTCTTAAATAGTTCGGCATTTCTAAGCTGTTTTGGAATATCAATGCTATTTTGCGATTTACAGTAATTACCCGATTTTATCAGCCCCTCCGTGCATTTAACTATTATCTTTCGATAATTTCACATAACCGTAATTCCAAACCTTTCTCATAAGGTTTAAAATATACTTTGGAGCAATAACACCATTGAAAAAGCGCAGCAGTTTCGTAGGACATTTCAAAAGATTCTCAGAAACGGAGCTAATAAAATAGGGTCATTACTGTATTGGCTTAGGGCATTTTAGCGTGTTTATTCCAAATAGGTGATTTAGAGTCATTTTAAGAACTCTTGCCCATTTTGGTGTTCCTAGGGCGATTTTTTTTTGCGTTTTTAGGTATTTTGGGAAGTTACAGGTCATTTCGACGTTATAACAGCCCTATAAACGATTCTAGGCTATTTAGGCATTTCACCGCCTTCAATCGGAGACTTGCCCGAAGGTTTATCCCAACTTCGTTTATTCCCAAAGCTTCTTCCGAGGTTCTTCTGGCTTCCAGAGAAGTTGCAGCCGACTTTTGTCGAGTCTCTTTCCACTTCCCTCTAACAAATTCTTCTCGGACAGTCCTCCAAATCCCCCAAAAAGTTTTTCTGTCTTCTTTTGGGAGTGTCTTCCGACTGTTTTCGGAAGTTCTTCCAGACTTTCCTGACTTCCTCAAAAAGAACATTTTCTTTCTGCTAGAATTACGTTCTGTCTTCCTTCAAAAGTTTTTTTTTCTAGACCTGTCAGCCCCGATGATTTAATTCCAACTTATCCCGGAATTTTATTTAATATTCACGAGAAACTTTCTACCACCTTTAATTGATTCCCTTTCCCTGTATACTTCCCACTCCCAAATTTCCCGGAAATGTTTTCCCATTGGGTGCGAATTAATTTGTTTTAGGTATTTATACTTAGCATGTCGATGCCTCCGGTAAAATGTGTAACGGTAAACTTGCAATGCTAGATAAATCATACTTTATACTTAAAAAAATTATTCGATACCCATGGATTTAAAATCCATCGATAAATTGCTGAGCAATGATTTTTCAAACATTGCCAATTTGTCGTTACACATTTTACCGGAGGCATCGTGTTCGGAGTGTTAAGCATCTTAACAATAACAAAATTGGATGGATGGAATAATATCTTTGCGATCAATAGATGTTATTGTTTTAAAGTCCCTATTTGGTCACTATTTTCATTATTTTAGACGCTAAAGTCAGTACTATTATATCCCAACCAAATGAGCTCAAATTTTGGACCTGATTTGGAATCGATTGAGTGAGGTGGAGCAAAATCAATATTTTGAACCACCCTAAATATGTAAAAACAAAGAAAGTTTACCGTTGACAAAAGTCAGCTGCGTTCCGTAACCTCACTTTTTAGCTGTGTTTCAAAACCAGATTTAATGCAATATTCATACTCGAATCGGTTGAAAAATACATTTAATTTTCAAGTTAACTCAATATCTATCCATTGCAAGCAATATTTTGATAATTGTTAATGTTTTGAGAGTTATTGCATAGGTAGATTGAGGTTAAGGAAACGCCACTGTCAAAAGTGGTATTGGAAAATCATTGGATTAGTTGTGTTCTTTCTTTAAAAAAATGTTTTTCTTCTTCTTTCGAACAGTGAAAATCATACCACCGCGCTTTAAAAACAAGCATACTTAAGTTTAAAATGACCCCGGAATTGATTTTTTCAAGATTGGTTGAGTGGTACATAAGATGCCGATATATTTAATTTGTGTCACGAAGTTTGCATTTCTGGCCCATTGGTGGAGGGTATAAAACGCTAGAAGCGTCTCATTGTTTTGACTCCTTCTGCTCGTCGTTTTAATTTTACTGCAAAAATCCAGTTAAGGCTCATCATTTCTTCTCATTTCAATCGAAGTCAATAAATGTAACAAAATTCGCAAATTATCTCGTCAATTCCCTATGGCAATCTAGCCTCCGTATAGGGGAAATCAGGGTAAATCGGACACCTTAGGGATTGTTATTGTTTGATCGACAATAAATGCAGCATTTTGCTAATAATATCAGTATTCTATAAGTTAACCCATTGTCTGTACTAGAGTCGGTGTATATTGAGTCACACCAAGAAAAAAAACAGTTGAACTCGCATCACTGTTTTCGAAACATTCCCTTTCTTTTCACTTGGCAACAGAGGATTTCTACATCAACTTCAAATGACTTCTAGCGAGAAAAAAAAAATAGCGACTGTAGTGAATCATTATATCAGTGATTTCATCAAATTATCTTATCAAAAAATAGTAGAAATTCTCATTACTGATCATTACCAAACGTATCCCATAACAATTTAATACTCACTGCGTGTTTATGATCATTTCTTCAATTATATTTTATTGTAATACCTTTCCTGGACCTTTAATAGCATCGTTTTGTTTACTTTGCACGATAGGTAGCCGATTTGACTGTTCAAAAGGTAGATTTGGCTTGACGCTTGGTGTGACTCATTATACACCGACTCTAGTCTGTACCTCTTAAATAAAGCTACGTTCATTGCGAATATCCTTCAAAACGGGGATTACACAAAATTCGTAGTGTGTCTCAACTAAGAGACAAGCATATCAAGAAGACTAGCATGCAAAAATGCCAGAGAAAAAAATCGTTTTGATGACTAATCAAGATTGCAAATCATATTGACACCAAAATACAAACAAATGGTTAGAAAATAAAATAATACTTAATTTATCCAATCTTAACAATTAACACCTTTATTTTTTGATCAAAAATGGTCGAAAAATTCACAGCTTTTTTTTAGAAAAGCTGGTTGCAGGGCTGGTAGTGAGGGACTTTTTAGTGACTTGGTCACTTTTTTCAAGCCGGTCACTAAAAAGTCTTTTTTTTAAGGTCAAGTCACTAAAGTCACTTTTTCTTGTAATCAGTCACTATTTTCAACTCTTTTTAGCGTGAATTTATTTCAAGATTGATCATTCTTTGCTTTGTGACGTTTAATCGTCTTTCTCTATCTACAGGGTGTCTACTCATTTTTCGAAATCAAATTTCTTGAGTTTTCCAGGTTTTTCCAGAATTTTAACGGATAAATTCAAGGTTAATAATAAGAAAGCTAAGCGTTCAAAATATGGTTTTTTCTGGAAGATCAAAAACAACAGTAATTAACCTAAACGTTTAAAGACATGGCAATCAGTTTTAAAGAAACAACTTTATAATCAAATTCATTGAATGTTGAAGTTTAGCCCTTACTTAATTTCTTACTTTAATAAAGTTAAAAAAAAAAAACCTAATTAATTTGAGTAAGTTCAAGATCTAAAAATATCCAATGTCTTGTAGTTTTGTATTCCATGTACACTGGAGTCGCTTTTTACGCGGGTGATACGTCCCGCGTAAAAAAAAACCGCGTAAAAAATACCGCGTAAATTCCGAAATCCGCGTAAAAAAAACCGCGTAAAAAAAGACCGTGTAAGAAAAAACCGCGTAAAAAGCGATATACCGCGTAAATTCTGAAATCCGCGTAAAAAAAAACCAAAATCCGCGTAAAAAAAAACCGCGTAAATTCCGAAATCCGCGTAAAAAAAACCGCGTAAAAAAAAACCGTGTAAAAAAAAACCGCGTAAAAAGCGACTCCAGTGTACAAGTTCAAGATATTGAAAATTTTCAAAGTGCCTGAATTAAGGAAAACATTAAACGATTAATTTCAAGTTCGCAATTAACTTTATGAAAGATTAGAGATCTTCATTGCAGTCTCATTAACTTCACAACAATTGTAGGAACTTTGAAGAAGTTCTGAGAAATGAAAGGAAATGCTGAGAATTTTAGTAAAGCTCCATAAACAAACTACGGTAACATAAGGGAAGTTAACACACTGAAATTATTGGGAGATTACTGGAAGCTTTAAGATCCTCAAATCGGTTCTTTTAACATCCGAAAATTTTTAGGAACTTTTATGAAGCTCATAGAATTTCAGAGCACATCACAGGTGTTAAGGCCATCGTTCGGACATTTTGAGCCGTTTGTCTGTGATTTGGGTTGTTTTCCAGGAAACGTCCCAAAAATCCTGTGAAGGAAAGCGAATATCGGGAAACAAATTCCGTCCGATTGTAGCCAAGGATTTTGTTTTCCTAGTGGGGTAAAATTTGGGTGGAAAAGTGCATTCAACTTCAAGTGGTGTGCTTTTTCCGGGAAAGTGGCATTTCCACCCAAAGAGAATATGCACGTGAGTGTATATGTGCGCGCAAGGAAATGCAATCTTGCGCCTATGTTTTCCCGGGAATTTCCCAAGAAAGTATACCATATTTTTATACCAGGACATTCTGCAGACTATGCACAACATGATGGTATACATAAACATATGATTTTCGAAAATTTGTAGCATGGTTTTTCAATTTCCAAACCATGCGCCAAACATTCTTGCTGTAAATTCGTCACGGACATAGTAAAGAAGCAATAAGCAATTACGCATTTGTTTTACCACGTTGCCACATTTTCTTGTTCCTTTGCTACCGGATCACATGTTCGTAGATCCACGAGTCCTTTTTCGCTAGTTCGCTCATCATATCAAATTGATCAGGAATTCTTCCGAAATGTCAAAAATTATATCGATGACCTACGACGGATCGGAAATTGAAATTGAGATCTCCATATATTCTTTCATCATATCAAACTGAACAGGAGTTCTTCAAAATCTTATCTTATCTATCGAAGACCTACGACTTATCGGGAATTGAAATCGAATCCTGCATATTCCCTCATCACATCAAATTGATCATTAATTCTTCCGAATAATCAGAAATTATATATAAAACGTATGACTAATCGGAAATTGAAAATGAGTTCTCCATATATTCCACCAACACATCAAATTGATCAGAAATCCTTCTGTAGACATTCGGGCAGTTAGAATATATTTCAAAATACAAGGATGGTCAAAAATTCTTCCAAACTATCAGAAGTTATATGGAAACCCTTCGATTGATTGAAAATTGAAATCAAATTCTCCATTAATTCCTTGATCATATCATATTGGAATTATCAGGAATTATTCCGAATAATAAGAAATTATATCGGAAAATGAAATCGAGTTCTCCATATGTTCCCTCATCACATCAAATTGATCAGGATTTTTTTTCCAAATTATCAGAATTAATATCGAACACGTATGACTAATTGGAAATTGAAATTGAGTTCTCCATATATTCCATCAACATATCAAATTAATCAGAAATCCTTCTGAAGGTCTTCGGGCAGTTCGAATGTATTTCAAAATACAAGGATGATCAGGAATTATTTCGAAATTTCACCGAATTATCAGAAGTTATATGGAAACCCTATGACTGATTGGAAATTGAAATCGATTTCACCATAATGTGTACCCTATGTACCATATCAAAGTGTTCAGAAATTCTTCCGGATTATCAGAAATTATATTGAAGGTCTTCGACTAATAGAACAATTGCAACCAAGTTTCCATATATATCTCAATCAAATCAGGTTGATCAGGTTGATCGAATTATCATAAATTATAAAAAAAAAAACTTCCTGATCAGAAATTGAAATCGAGTTGTCCTTATGCCCTTACCATATCAAATTGATCAGGAATTCTTTCGTGTGACCAAAAATTGTATCGAATACCTACGAATGGTGGGAAATTGAAATCGAGTTTTATCAGGACATCTTCCGAATTATCAGAAATTATATCGAAGACCTACGACTGATCGGAAATTGAAATCGAATGATCCATATACACCCTAGCAAAGTGATAATGAATTCTTCCGAATTATCAGAAATCATATTCAGGGCCTTCGACTTATAGAAGAATTGTCATCGATTTTTCCATATAGGTATATCTTTATCATATCAGGTTGATCGGCTATACTTCCGAATTATCAGAAATTATATCGAACACATACGGCTAATTGGAAATTAAAATTGAGTTCCCCAAATATTCCCTCATCATATCAAGAGCCACATGTGAAAAGGGCATACAAGCTTTTTGTAAACAAACCTTTGTAGGCCCTCTTCTCGCCAACCGAGGGTCGTCCACGCAAACTATCAACATCATCGGGAAAGGGAAACCTTCCCCTCTCCGGCGATGTTGATGGTTTGCGTTGGTGTCATATGGGTGGCGAGAAAAGGACATAAGAATGTTTGTTTACAAAAAGCTTGTATGCCCTTTTCACATGTTGTTCTTGATATCAGATTTATAAGGAATTCTTCCGAATCAGCAGAAATTATAAAAAAGACCAATTACTGATCGGAACTTGAATTCGAGGTATTTGTATATTTCCTCATCATATCAAAGTGATCAGGAATTCTTCCGGATTATCGGAAATTATATTGAAGGTCTTCGACTAATAGAACAATTGTAACCAAGTTTCCATATTTATCTCAATCAAATCAGGTTAATCAGGAATTCTTTCGAATTATCATAAATTATAAAAAAAAAACTATTTCTGGCCAGATATTGAAATCGAGTTCTCCTTATTCCATCAATATATCAAATTGACAAGGAATTCTTCCGAATTATCATACATTATATCGAAGACCTACGACTGATCGGAAATCCAAATCGAGTTTTCCATATATTCCTTCATCATATCAAAGTGATCAGGAATTCTTCCGAATTATCATATATTATACCGAAGGCCTTCGATTAAAAGAAGAATTGAAATCGAGCTCTCTATATATATCCTTTTTCCATCAAATTGAACAGAAATTGTCAGTTGGTCAGTAAGAATGTATTTACAAAATGTAATAATGATCAGGAATCATATTGAAGACTTTCAAATAATCAAAAATTTGATTTAAACCCGTTGAATACTATCCAACAATGTCAGTTTGATAAATAATTCATTCGAATTATCATAAATGATACGAAGACCTACGATCGGAGATTGAAATCGAGCTCTCCATATATTCCCTGGTCATATCAGAGTGATCGGGAGTCCTTCTGATTATCTTTGGTCTGTAAGAATGTATTTTCAAAATTTAGCATTGATCAGGAGCCATGTAGACGATCTTCAAATGATCTTGAAATAAAACCATTTGAATATTCTTACATCATATGAGATTGGTTAGGAATTCTTCCGAATTATAAGAAATTATTTCGAGGACTTCCAACTTATAAAAAAATTTATATTGTGTTCTCCATATATTCGCTTCTCATATCAAGTCATCTTCCGAAGATCTTCGGTCAGTTAGAATGTGTTTTCAAAATATAAAGATGGTTAGTCGAAGTCTTTCAAATGATCTTAAAATGAAATTCAATCTTTTGAATATTATCGTCCCATATGAGGTTGATCAGTAATTCCTCCAATTTATCAGAATTTATATCGAAGACTTACGACTTACAGGAAATTGAAATCGATTCTCCATATATTCGCTCATCATATCAAAGTGATCAGTAATTATTATGATGATCGTCGGTCAGATAGAATGTAGCAAAACTTCGAATATTCAAAGGATTTCATTTCAATTTCTGACCGTTTACAGATCTTCGACATGATTCCTGATCAACGCTATGTTATGAAAATACGTTCTTATTGACTGAAGATCTTCAGAAGAATTGCTGATATATTTGTTATAAAAGGGGCGCTGGTGGTGTAGTGGTAAGCGTGATTCCCAAAAGGCCTGGGTTCAATCCAAGTCGGCACCACCGGGGTTTTCTGAGGAATAAAATTTCTTATCACGTCTTCCTTCGGAAGGGAAGTTAAACCGTTGGTCCCCAGTCCATGAGTTGATGGGCCGATATGTAGGGTCCAGGTGTGGAAACGATCTCCCTGGTGCCGGTAGCATTGGTACTCAGTACGCAAAAGAAAATCAACGGAAACAAACCAAGGATTTTTTTATATGATAAAGAAATATATGGAGAACTCGATTTCAATTTTTTTTTTATTAGTCCAAGGTCTTCGATATAATTTTTGATAGTTCGAAAGTATTCCTAATCAACCTCATATGATGAGAGAATATTCAATGGAATTTTAATGTTTAATCATGTGATTCTTATATTTTGAAATGCATTCTTACTGACCGAAGATCTTCATAAGATTTTTTAATAATTTTGATTTGATACGGAAATACTATATCAATTTATCAATTTATTTATTTAGTTAGTCGTTAATCAAAAGCGTAGATTACATTATAATATCACTACTTATGATCTATGATTTCGCAGTGCTTGGAATTATTTTTCAATTTTAGTCTATCATTTCACAGTTTTCATTATATATAGATATCTATTTATTTATTTATTTATTTATTTATTTCGTCAACCAACGTAGACTAGTACAATTAATACAGTTTTGTTTTCTTAAATATATTTTTTTTTTTTTTTTTTTTTTTATTAATTTATTTGATAAGGCTCAACCGAATTAACTTTACAGAGCCGAGGATTCTTGGTTAAAACTATAGTCAAAAGGTACAACACAATAAATACTTTATCTTCCACTATCCAAAAAGCCTCCTCCATCAGAACTGGAGCCGCTTCTAGTAGTTTCATTGACTGGCAGTTACGCCAACGAGGGTCAGAGCGCGTCCATTGCAGCAATGGACGCAAAACGTGGTCAGCACTCACACACTCATCACGAAACGGTTGCTTTCCAAAGTCGACGACGCATCGACCGAAAGAACTACTGATGAAGAACAATGAGGAGAACCACACAATGGTTGCTGCCGAGAAAACAGACGATCGCGTGGCACACATCGAGAGTGGTCTGCTTTTGTCGACAGCCGAGTGAACACTGATCTCTTAAATATATATTTATATAAAAAGTAGTGTCAGCTTTCTTGTCTTTTCTTTTATGAGTTGTTATTTCTTATGGAATAAAAATATTGCTTTAGTTTATGCCGAGACATTGTAAAGTCAATGGTTTCGCAGTGTTTATTGTAAGAGGCCATCATGCGGTTTAATGGCCCATATTTTGCATAATTTGTACGATGATGTTTTATGGCAAATAAATTTCGATTTCGGAGTTGCCGAGTAGGTGCATGGAAATTTAATTTTGATAAAAGTTCTGTGGAGTCAATGCGTTGCGAAACGATATCGTTTACAAATGAAACCATTGCATATTCACGACGCTCTTTTAATGTTTGTATGTTTATAAGCATGCAGCGTGCTTCATATGATGGAAGAGGAAATGAAGTCCAACCTAATTTACGAAGAGCGTATAATAGAAATGGTTTTTGTACTGATTCTAATCTTTCTTCGTGCGTGATTGAAAATGGAGACCATACAATACTGCAATATTCCAGTATTGACCTCACATAGGCAATATATAGTGTTTTAATTGTGTAAGGGTCCTGAAAGTTATAGCAAAAGCGCTTGATAAAGCCTAGCATGTTATTTGCCCTGTGAATAATTGTATTGTAATGGTCTATGAAAGTTAGCTTAGAGTCTAAGATAATTCCTAAATCCCTAACTCTTTCACATTTGTCTACAGTTTGATTTCCTAATGCAATTGAAATATTTGAAGTTGTTCTTTTTCTACTAAATGATATTAAGTTACATTTTTTTATCAGGAATTCATTCATCATTCAATTCAAATACATTCAATTCTAGTAGACTTTTTTTGCACCATATGTAGAATATGTGTATTTCATTCCGGAATATATTGATGTCTTCTTCATTTCTTATTTCCAAAAAGAGCTTCATGTCGTCGGCATAAATAAGCAATTTAAGTTTTTTGAGAATGTAAGATATGTCGTTTACGTATAGAATAAAAAGGAGAGGTCCCAAATGAGAGCCTTGGGGGACGCCTGAAGTGACTTGAATTGGGCTCGATTTCTTTCCGTTGAATTTAATTATTTGTTGGCGGTTAGTTAAATATGATTCAAGCCATTTCAGGAGCCCTGACTTAATTCCAATTTTTTGCAGTTTAAAGAGTAACATTGGTATGTCAATGCGGTCAAATGCCTTGCTAAAGTCTGTATAGAGAGCTTCTACGTGGTTTCCATTATCCATTGCATTCAATGAATAGTCTATAAATTCAAGTAAGTTGGTCGAGGTCGAACGACCCTTGAAAAAGCTGTGTTGCATTTCAGTAATTCTATTTTTGATTTGGAGAAATAATTTTTCGTTGATAATTGACTCGAAAAGCTTAGGAATGCAAGAGATAATGGCTATACCACGATAATTACGTACGTCAGATTTTCGACCAGATTTAAAGATAGGTACTAGCAATGAGCTTTTCCAAATTTTAGGGAAGGTTCCGGATTCCAGGGACATATTAAAAAGCCAAAACAATGGAGCAGTGAGTTCCATTGCTAGACATTTAATAAATACTGGAGGAATTCCGTCAGGTCCAGGACCTTTTGAGGCATCTAAATTTTTTAAAGCCTGCAAAATGTCCTGCACTTGAAGTTGATTGAGGCCAATGTCCCTTGAAAATTCTGGATAAAATGCAAAATAATCGCGGTCACGATCTTCTTCAGAAAATGTCGTATAAATTTCTTGAAAAAATTTTGCGAATAGATTACAGTTTTTTTTCCGAACTATCACCGACATTTTCGTCTAGATGCATTATTGAAGGAAAATTGTCAGATTTTAATTTCGTTTTTACGTAATTAAAGAAGTTCTTCGGACAGGACTTTATTTCACGTTCAGTTTTTGCATTATATTCTTCAAATGCAGTACTGATAGCTAAATTCAGTTGATCGCATAGATCCAAATAAATTAATAAATTATTACGACTATTGTGTTTTTTATAAATTTTATGCGCTGTTTGCTTCCGATTTTTCAAGTTTTTTATTTGTCTGTTAAACCAGACTGGATTTTGTGTGTTTCTGTTACGTCTTTTTTTCTTCAAAGGTATTTCTTCCGAAATTATTTCTGTTAAAATTTTGTAGAACACGTCTATACCAATTTCAACATTTCCTACATTCCTTAAAATTAATTGCCAGTTGACACTATTTAATTTAAATTTTATTTTTTCGTAGTCTGCTAATTTGTATTCAAAGACTTCTTCGTATTCGCAGTCGTTGGGTCTTTGGTTTTCATGCATAAATAAAGAATATTCGATTGCTGTGTGAAACACTTCATTTTTCCACAGTGGATTTAATGATTCGGTCACACAGAAATCTTCATAAATATTCGTTAGTAAAAAGTCCAAATAGCAATTTTGTTGGTTTTTGATGTGGTTAATTTGGTTCAGTCCTAAATTAGCAGTTTTGTCAAAAATGAACTGCAATGTTTCATTATCCCCAACGACTGGGAGTAAGATACATTCAATCATCTGACTTATCGGTCCATATTTCGCTTAGCTAGTGCGGTGGCGATCTACCGCGAACAAATGTCTATTACGCAATTTTGGAAACGGTGCATAAAAATTAAGTCTTGATAATAAATAACCTGAGTCAATGCGTTGCGAAGCTATATTGTTTACGGAAGAGACCAAGAGACGATGCTCATTTCAATACCTGAATGTTGATTAACAAGCAACATGCTTCATAAGATGGGAGAAGAAATGCTGTCCATCCCAATTAACTCATATAATAAAAACAACTTTTGGATTGACTCTATTCGTTCAATTGTGTAAGGTGTAAAGTGGAAACCAAAACGCTTTATAAAATAAAATTGCTTTATAAAATAAATATGAATTGCCTGATCTAAGAATTATTGTGTTATAATGATCCACAATTGCTTATTTAGAATCTAGAAAAACTCGTAAATCTTTTATTTTATATATTATATATTTTATCAAACAAACTTTTACAACACCACGTCTAAAAAAACATATACTTCATCAGCAGTTTGAGCTTTTTCAAAATAAGAGAGATATCGTTAACGTACAAAATGAAAAGAAGAGGTTCGAAGTGCGAGCCCTGAGGAACTCTTGACAGGACTTGAAATGAAAACGTCTTGTTTTAGACCCGTTGTATTGTTTTTGTGAAGTATTCAACCTTTCTGACATGCTGTTTATCTTGAAGTTATAATTCGGTATTGAATGTCTCAATTATCGGTTTACAACATATTTATAAAAAAAAAACTTGGTGAAAACTTGCTAGCCTTATAAACAACATCTTTTCGTATGTCAGTTTTAGAAACGTGAGCAAATATGAATACATCTTAAATATAACTTATTAAAAATATGAAAGTAATAAGTTATATTTCAGTGGTACACATGACTAGCAAATTTTCATCAAATACCATCAGTTATACATGAGTTATAAACAGGTAATTATGAGTTGCAATACCGAATTATAACTTCATTATATGATACAAGTAATGTTCTTGTTTTCGAATACATTTCATTCATGTTTTATCATCCCAAGTATGGTGTGTAGAAGAGAAACGTAAGATAACTAAAAATAAGTTGACATTCTATTTTTTCCAAAAAAAAAAAAGATGTTTGCAAAAATTGGGAATTTTATCAAGAATATGGAGTACAATTCTATTAACAGTATCAAGCTTTTTCTAAAGAGCCCATGAGTTTTTTGAAAGTAGAATATAAAGATTCACCAAAAAATTGCATCTGCATTGGGAGTATGAGATCTCATTTTATGCCCTTTTTTCGCACAATTAAATACCCCAGAATAATAACTTTTGTTAATTGATGATGGAACCATAAAAAAAATCCATTCGTTGGAAGGATGAAATTTATTTACAACATGCCCAAATTAGTAGGTTGCGTTATAATTATAATCAAGTTGCGCTAGCCAATTATATTTACCATAACATATGTGTTTTATATAGACATCACCTCTTGCGCTTTTATCGTGTGACTAGACTAAGTAAAAAATCTTGAAAGCGATTCTGCTGATTTTTACTTGATTTATTTGGTTTAGTCCTAAGAAAACATTTTTTTTTTTAAATAAACTGCAATGTCTCATTTACACCAATGACTGCGAGCAGAATGCTCTCATTTTCTGAATCAGAAATGAATGAAATCAGCATGCGTTGATTGAAAATGCCATAGATATGAATTTTAATTTCAGGAGGAAATTAAGATACTATTTATTCGGCTATTTGCAAGAATATTTCAATAAAAATATTACAATCATAATCTGTGGCGAATATAAAAGTTTCACCTGCTATATTTGTTGTCACCCACACACGCTCAAATTCTTTAGATTAAGATTGGATAATGACTTCCTAATTATTTTTTTTATGAAATTGCGATGCACTATTCATGTGATTGAAATTCTTACAATAAACCAGAATTACAATAAAAAGTGTTTCGGAGAAAAAATTTCTGATCAGCCGTAAGGCTTCTATATAATTTCTGATGATTCGAAAGAATTTTATATGATGGGAGAATTTGGAATAATTCCTGATCATTCTTATATGGTGGGATACTATTCAAACTTTTTTTTTTAAATTCTTTATTTAAGAGATTTTTAGCCTTAGGCTAGTTCATCTCTAACTATTCAAACGATGTAGATTCAATTTTTGGTCATTTGAAGGTCTCGACATTATTCCTGAGATCCTTATATTTTGAAATACATTCTAATTGAAAAGATCTTCAGATGAATTTATGATCAATTTGACATGATAAGAAAATATACGGAGAACTCAATACCAATTTCTGATCAGCCGTAAAGCTTCCAACTAACTTCTGATAATTCGGAAGAATTTCGAAATATTTCCTGACTATCGTTGTATTTTGAAATACATTCTAATTGCCCGAAGATCTTCAGAAGGATTTCTGATCAATTTGATATGTTGATGGAATATATGGAGAACTCAATTTCAATTTCCCGTCAGTCGTAGGTCTTCGATGTAATTTCTTATAATTCGGGAGAATTCCTGATCAATTGATGTGATGATGGAATATATGGAGAACTCGATTTCAATTTCCAATCAGTGGCAATTTCTGATAATTCGTAAACAATTCTGATCAATATGATATGATGAGGGAATTAATGGAGAATCTTCTTCTTCTTCTTCGCATTTCAAGCTTATTGCTTATGGCATATTAGCTTATTGCGTGATCTCAACTTAGTGTTCTAGATGCACTTCCACAGTTATTAACTGAGAGCTTTCGATTCCTGCTACCATTTTTGCATTAGTATAATTGTGTGGCAAGTACAATCATACTCTATGCCCAGGGAGTCGAGAAATTTTCCAACCCGAAAAATTCCTAGACCGGACCGGGAATCGAACCCAGTCACCTCCAGCATGGTCTTGCTTTATAGCTGCGCCTTTACCGACTGAGCTAATGGAGAATGCGATTTCAATTTCCAATCAGTCGTAGGGATTCCATATAACCTCTGATAATTTGGAAGAATTTCAAAATAATTCCTGACCATCCTTGTATTTTTAAAATCAGTCTAACTGCCCGAATGTCTTCAGAAGGATTTCTGATCAATTTGATATATTGATGGAATATATGGAGAACTCAATTTCAATTTCCGATTAGTCATACGTGTTAGGTATAATTTCTGATAATTCGGGAGAATTCCTGATCAATTTGATGTGATGAATGTACGGAGAATTGATTTCAATTTCCGATCAGTCGTAGATTTTCGATTTAATTTCTGATAATCCGATATGATGAGGAAATATACAAAGACCTCGAATTCAAGTTCCGATCAGTAATTGGTCTTTTTTATAATTTCTGCTGATTCGGAAGAATTCCTTATAAATCTGATATGATGAGGGAATATTTGGGGAACTCAATTTTAATTTCCAATTAGCCGTATGTGTTCGATATAATTTCTGATAATTCGGAAGTATAGCCGATCAACCTGATATGATAAAGATATACCTATATGGAAAAATCGATGACAATTCTTCTATAAGTCGAAGGCCCTGAATATGATTTCTGATAATTCGGAAGAATTCATTATCACTTTGCTAGGGTGTATATGGATCATTCGATTTCAATTTCCGATCAGTCGTAGGTCTTCGATATAATTTCTGATAATTCGGAAGATGTCCTGATAAAACTCGATTTCAATTTCCCACCATTCGTAGGTATTCGATACAATTTTTGGTCACACGAAAGAATTCCTGATCAATTTGATATGGTAAGGGCATAAGGACAACTCGATTTCAATTTCTGATCAGGAAGTTTTTTTTTTTATAATTTATGATAATTCGATCAACCTGATCAACCTGATTTGATTGAGATATATATGGAAACTTGGTTGCAATTGTTCTATTAGTCGAAGACCTTCAATATAATTTCTGATAATCCGGAAGAATTTCTGAACACTTTGATATGGTACATAGGGTACACATTATGGTGAAATCGATTTCAATTTCCAATCAGTCATAGGGTTTCCATATAACTTCTGATAATTCGGTGAAATTTCGAAATAATTCCTGATCATCCTTGTATTTTGAAATACATTCGAACTGCCCGAAGACCTTCAGAAGGATTTCTGATTAATTTGATATGTTGATGGAATATATGGAGAACTCAATTTCAATTTCCAATTAGTCATACGTGTTCGATATTAATTCTGATAATTTGGAAAAAAAATCCTGATCAATTTGATGTGATGAGGGAACATATGGAGAACTCGATTTCATTTTCCGATATAATTTCTTATTATTCGGAATAATTCCTGATAATTCCAATATGATATGATCAAGGAATTAATGGAGAATTTGATTTCAATTTTCAATCAATCGAAGGGTTTCCATATAACTTCTGATAGTTTGGAAGAATTTTTGACCATCCTTGTATTTTGAAATATATTCTAACTGCCCGAATGTCTACAGAAGGATTTCTGATCAATTTGATGTGTTGGTGGAATATATGGAGAACTCATTTTCAATTTCCGATTAGTCATACGTTTTATATATAATTTCTGATTATTCGGAAGAATTAATGATCAATTTGATGTGATGAGGGAATATGCAGGATTCGATTTCAATTCCCGATAAGTCGTAGGTCTTCGATAGATAAGATAAGATTTTGAAGAACTCCTGTTCAGTTTGATATGATGAAAGAATATATGGAGATCTCAATTTCAATTTCCGATCCGTCGTAGGTCATCGATATAATTTTTGACATTTCGGAAGAATTCCTGATCAATTTGATATGATGAGCGAACTAGCGAAAAAGGACTCGTGGATCTACGAACATGTGATCCGGTAGCAAAGGAACAAGAAAATGTGGCAACGTGGTAAAACAAATGCGTAATTGCTTATTGCTTCTTTACTATGTCCGTGACGAATTTACAGCAAGAATGTTTGGCGCATGGTTTGGAAATTGAAAAACCATGCTACAAATTTTCGAAAATCATATGTTTATGTATACCATCATGTTGTGCATAGTCTGCAGAATGTCCTGGTATAAAAATATGGTATACTTTCTTGGGAAATTCCCGGGAAAACATAGGCGCAAGATTGCATTTCCTTGCGCGCACATATACACTCACGTGCATATTCTCTTTGGGTGGAAATGCCACTTTCCCGGAAAAAGCACACCACTTGAAGTTGAATGCACTTTTCCACCCAAATTTTACCCCACTAGGAAAACAAAATCCTTGGCTACAATCGGACGGAATTTGTTTCCCGATATTCGCTTTCCTTCACATGATTTTTGGGACGTTTCCTGGAAAACAACCCAAATCACAGACAAACGGCTCAAAATGTCCGAACGATGGCCTTAAGCGAACATGAGAAATATAGAATATAGAAATACCTTGAGGGGTATTCTGATATTTTTTAAGAAGTTCTAAGCACCTCAGAAAAGCTAGATCTAGAGATCTTTGGGGAATTTCAGATCTTAACAGCAGATCCCATGACTTTAGTTCAGACCTTTTGGAGCAGTTTAAATATCTATAATCGTAAATTTAGAAAACTTGAGAAACCTTCAGATGTTCCGAGAATGTCAGGGATGTACAGAGACCATCAAAAAATTTATGAAACCTTCAGAAATATTTCAGGAACTTCACAGAAGTCCAAAGAATTCCAGGGAAATTAATCTTCAATAGAATTGAGAGCTTCGAGAACATCAAGACCAGGCATGGAAAATCATTTACATTCATTTCATACATTCATTTACATTCATTTGCCTCTAACTTTTTTCATCAACAGCATTCCGCAAAATAATGGATGGAGCTTTTGTAGGTTTTGTTATTAGCTACAACTTTTGCTCATAAATCAAATCTGTATCTGTTATGCATCACGAACTATAGCCGGCAGAACTTGTTACTGTTGTTCAGTGAATGTAAAATACATTCACTGAAAAACAGTAGTGGCTTCTGTTCGCTCTGGTTTGTCATGCATCAGAGATACGGATTTGACTTGTTAACAGGTAAGTTGTAGCTAATAACAAAACCTACAAAAGCTCCATACATTATTTTGCGGAATGATGTTGATGGAAAAAGTTAGAGGCAAATGAATGTAAATGAATGCACGAAATGAATGCAAATGATTTTCCATGCCTGATCAAGACAGATCAGAGAATCAAAGGACAGTTCAAATAATTTCAAGAAAGTTGTAGAAATCTTACGGAATTTCCGGAAACTTCAGCAAAGCTCCGATAGAACTTCTAGAACGTGATAAAAATTGTATGAACATCCGAAAAACGTGAGAGTATTTAAGGATGTTATAGTATGGAGATGTCAAGAACTTTAAAAAAATACGAAAATTTAACTAAGTTGATTAGAGAATATAAACGAAGTTCCATAAATCTAAAAAATATGAGAACTTTTAGTAAGCAGCGATAAATATCTTCAAAAAACTCCAGAGAACTTAGAATTTAGATAGTTTCATTCAGTTTCAGCGGAGTTCCGAGCACTTTGAGGACGATCAGATAACTTCAGAATAATCCCATTAACTTAAGCAAATTTACAGCGACTTACAAGGAATTCCGTGGAATTATGGGGTATTCCAAGAATTCTATGATTCATCTAAAAACGTCAGGGAATTATGAATATATAGGGGAATTTACGTATTCTCGGCAACCTAAGCAGCGACCTTCTTTCTATAGCCTTTTTCTCTAAGGAACGCACACATATGCAGTATTGGTTTGTTTACAATCTATTGCTGCCAGCTGCTCTAACAATTTCAGTCGAAAGAATTGTCAAAAACTGTTTTGAAACGCTTTTACAAAGCTCCAATCTTCTCTAGTGAGAGCGAGTATTGTCGGCAACCAGTTTTTCTTCGGCAACCGTTCCATTTGAACTGCATGTAAATCTGCTGTTCTATTATCGGCAACTCGAAATCAGCTGCAATTTGTAGTGCGTGTGTTTCATTTCAAGAAAACCTTGCTAGATTGCTTTTTCTCAGTGGTAAAAATATAGTCAAATTGAAGCTGAAAGCATAAAGAATCGTTTGCATGCATTCAGCGAAGTGTTTTCGTAAGAAAATCCAGTGAAAATAGTGTTTCAATTTGGGTTGCCGAAAATAGTCTGTCATGCCGAAGCCGTCATTTCCCCTATATCAGAAAAATTGCCGGATTATTGAACAAATTTAGAGATTCTCAGGTAGGCATAGTTCAGGGAAAATTTTAATGATTAGAATACTTAAGGAAAATTATAGAAACTTCAAGGCAAATCAATTAATTTCAGTAAAATTGCAGGTTCTTAAAATATACTGATTAATTCAGGGCTGTCTAGAGAACTTTAAAGAAATTCAATAATCGTATAGGTAGTTTTCATAACACCAGAAAAGTCTAGATTACTGAAGAAGTTTTAAATTAGTTTCGATAATTTTTATGGAAATTTCATTAACTCCAGAAAAATCATGAGAACTTCAGTGGAAATCATAAAACTATATTAATTATTTCGTTCTAATTCCATAAAAACTGCGGGAGCACAAAAGTTCCATAAATTTTGAAAAACTTCGAAAACTTCACAGAAGGACAGTGGTCTTCAGAAACATTTAGAGAACTTCATATAAATCAATGGAACTTAAGAGGAGATTCGCGAACTTCAGGAATTTTTAAGAACATTAGCAAAATGCGGGAGCATTTGAAAGAAGTTTAGTAAGCTCCGGAAATTTGAGGAATTTCAGGGAGAGGTCAGCCATTAGTCAGAAAATAAGTGGGAAACTTAAAGCAGTTACCAGATTCTCATATAACTTCAGAGACGTTAAAAATTTAATTGAGGTCTTTGCATAAGTTCAGAAGTTCACTGAAGCTTAAACAATTTAAGGACGGTACAATTAAATTCAGCGCAGTACAACAAGCTTCATGAAAACTGCAAAAACGTTAGAGCAGTTTTGAGAATTTGGGAAAAGAACAGAGAACCTCAGAGCAGTTCCGTTAACATAAGAGAAGACACATAAAGTTCAAAGAAGTTTAGAGAACTTCAGCGAATTGTTAAACCTTTAGAAGAGATTCATGATCGTTAGAAAAATTAAGGCAACGTTAGGAAGTCCTATAAAGTCCAGGGAAGTTAAGAAGTTATATTGTGAGCATCAGGCTAGTTTCTCAAACTAAAAAAGAACTTCAAGGCAGATTCACTAACTTCAGGAAAAATTTGGAAAGTTCTCAGAATAGTCCATTCCATATTCATTTCAGATTTCCTTTTGAATATCACTCTTTCCCACATTGAAAGTCTCCTGAGAATTCATTGGCATTTCTACTGATGATGATGATGATGGTCCCACCTCTTACCCCTACAAAGGTTTGAGCTGGACGATTTATCTTTAAGATAATTGAATATGACATTTTAACCAGGTTGGCAAACAAAATCGAACTGGTTTCAGTTACAGATATAGATTCCCTCTAAAGTTTACAGTTGCTTCACAGCGATATAAATGTGGAAAAGCTCAGGCGTCCACCTCTTAGTTCGCCTTTTTGTCCACCTAAAATATTCATAAGTATTACAAGCAATCAAGAGTTAATGAACAATCAACAAAGCATCCTATACACTAGCAACCCCGCAATGATGCTATTATAATTTTCAGCAATGTCAGGAATGCTCACGAACCCCCGACATTTGCCAGAAAACTTACTACTAACTCAAAGTATCTTCCAAATAAGCTTCAAAATTGCATTTTTTTTTTTATCAAATGTTAAATTCAGTCCTCTATATCCGTAATACGCGCGCGAGGCTCAAACCTTTGTAGACTACTTTTTTTTTTTAAATTAATCTACTATAAAATCATATATTAAAAATCCATCATCACCCTCGTGGCGAACAGAAATAGTTTTTGCAGTGCTACAATAATTATTAAAAAGTCGTTATGACAGCTATCCATATAAAATAATCCGTTAGAGATAACTTCGTCAAGATACATAATTTGTCAATTCATAAAAAAATCACTGGATAACTGTTCAAAAGACAGTTTTAACGTGTGAAATGCAGTGTCTTTTAAATTCTGTAAGTGTTGCTAAACGTTTGATATGTCTAGGCATCGAATTGAAAACATTTATTCCTTTATAATATAATGAATTTTGTGAAGCACAAGTCAAGAAATGTGGTGTTCTTATTTCAACCGCGTTTCTAGTATTATATCTATGAAAGTCACTTCCTCTTTCAATTCGATCACACAAATATCGAGGCAGCAAACCGTTAACTACTTTAAAAATGAACACCATAGTCAAATATACAATTCTTTGCTTCACCGACAACCATTGTAAGGCGTCTAACATCAAAGTTGAGGAAGTGAATCTATTACATCTCAAAATCAAACGCATTATTTTATTCTGCAAGCGCTGTAATCTCGATATTTGTGTTGCATTGGCCAGAAATAAAATGGAAGGGCAAAAGTCAAGATGAGGAGAGATGATTGATTTGTATAGCTGTATTTTACTGGCAATAGTTAAATCGTTTTTCAGTCGACATAGAATTCCATACTTCTTGGCAATTTTCTTGATGACATTGTCAATGTGAGAGTTGAACTTAAGTGTGTCATCAATAATCACGCCAAGATATTTAATCTCCCGAACGCGATCAATATTCTCATCATCAATTACAACAGAGACGTTCTCATTTACTCGATTTCGCGAAATTACCATAAATTTAGTTTTACTTGTATTCAATTTTAACTGCTTATACTTCAACCATCTACTTAGAGAACGCAAATCTTCATTCAAGTGTAAAACGGCATCATCTAAATCCTTAGCTGCAATGAATAACACAGTATCATCTGCAAAAAGATTAATGTCGCAAAATCGTAAAACACGTCGCAAGTCATTAATATACATAATAAATAACAGGGGCCCTAATACACTTCCCTGGGGCACTCCAAGGTTATTCCCCACGGGACTGGAAACAGAATCATTAAAAACAGTCCGTTGAGTTCTGTCAGACAAATAGCTTTCAAACCATTTATATGCAGTACTCGTAATTCCAAAGCGCTTGATTGATCTTAACAATAAGGGCCTAGAAATTGTTTCAAAAGCGCGTTTAAGATCCAAAAAAACAGCAACAATCGTATCTTTACACTCCAAGTTATTTTTCCACTTCGCTAATACCAAATTCAACGCGGTTTCACAAGAATGACCTTCCCGATATCCCGATTGTTCTGGTATCAACAAACTATTACTATTTAAATACTCCAACAGCTGGCCTTTAACAACAAGTTCTAAAATTTTCTCTAATGTGTGCAACATGTTGATGGGACGAAACTCTTCGGCTTTAATCGTTCCAGCAACTTTTTGAATAGGGACCACTAAGGATTCCTTCCAAATTTGTGGCACATGTCCAGTTTGTAATGATTCATTAATAAGGTCCAGCAAGATGTGGCCAATGACATGAAAGCAATCTTGAATAACTCTAGCATTAACATTATCTACTCCAGCCGATTTTCCTAATGAAAAACAAATAACTCTAAGTTCATCTAATGTGATTGGGTGAAAAACTTCAAATCTACAACTACTATTAACTGGCTGTTTTATTTCGTCAGGTTCATCGACCAATTCAATAGATTGATTAATCAATGAAACGCTATCTACGAAATAATCATTAAACTTAGCTGCAATTACTTGTTCTGACTGTTCTAATGTGCCATTAAAAGTTATGGACCGCGGTTTGCAATTACTAGGTTTTAATAAAGATTTCAAAATTTTCCATAACTCTTTGCTGTTGTTTTGATGCTGATCAATCTTCCTTTGAACATATTCACAACGAGTTTTCTTTATCGATTGTGAATACTTATTACGCGCGATTGTGTACCTAGCCCAATGATTGTCATTATTAGATCTACAAAACTTTTTGTACAATTTGTCCCTTTTCCGTTTAAGACGCAAAAGATCCAAATTGTACCAGCTGTTCGAGTTTTTCAAAGAAACAAACTTTTGCTCAACTAGTTGATTGGTACACGTTTTCAAAGCGTTATTAAGAACAGCTGTAGATTCATCTAAGTTACCGTCCGCGAATGGAAAATCCAGGCTTCTCTCAACAAGGTTTGAAACAGCTTGCTTCGAATATTTCCTCCAGCACTTCAATTTTACAAAATTATCGTTATCGTTAACATGGTCTAAGACATTAATGACTAAAGTCTCATGATCGGTTATTTTCAAATCAGTATCCGTAACTGAACAAATGGAATTAAAATTGGAATAAACGTGGTCAATTAAAGTTCTACTGTGCCTGGAAATACGCGTATACTCATTTACAGTTTGCTTTAAATTAAAAAACTCAGCTAAACGCTTCAAATGATTCGAATTATGGTTATCACGCCAATTAATATTAAAATCACCAGCCAATATATTTAATTTACTAGAATCAAGGAATGTCTCAAACCAGTTCTCTAAAACTTCAACAAAACGCTGGTCACTAGAACTGGGAGAATGATACAAAACACCATAATTACCCATCTTCATGCCACGTACAACTGTAATGCCCAAGAACCAGTTGCCATCAATAACTTCGTTGGTACGAAGGTTGAATTGAACTGATTCTTTGACATAAATAGCAACACCGCCAGTGTGTCTAGAATGTGATAAACAAGCAGCAACAATATATCCCGGAATACTATACTGATCAAAAGCTTCAGTTTCTACAATATGAGTTTCAGATAATAAAACTAAAAGAGGACGTTTTTCCTCAACAATCTGACGTAATGCTACGTAGTTTGTTGACAACCCCGCAATATTCAAGTATAAAAAATCGAATTGATTCACATTCCTGGAACTTGGCTGCTATTTATTGAAACGCAAGCTGCTTTTCTTCTGATCAAAAAGTCTTTTATAAAGCAAACATTCCGAGCTAAATGCGGCATGGTTGACGTCCAAGTTCATTTTTCGTTCTTTATTCGTTTTCAAACAATTAATACATTTCAATACAGTTGACGTACACTCCGACGTTTTGTGTTGTTGGCTGCACCTAGAGCATCTATCACAATTTTTGCAATCCATGCTCTTGTGCCCAAATTCTCCACATTTGAAGCATCTCAACACATTAATCGCGGGAACTATCGAGCACCGATCAAACCCTACATTTACTTTTTTCGCACATAACAAACATTTATAAGTATCGACATCGACTTCAATTACAACACTAAACTTGTTGTAAGTGAAGCGTGGATTTTCAAACATGTTCACTACTTTAACATCATTTATAGCGATGTCTTCATTTTGACTTTTTAAGTAGTCAATGAAGACATCGGAGGAAAACTGATCGCTCATGCCCACTATTTTCAATCTTGGCACCGAAGTGGGAACAACAGCACTATATTGTTCACCCAGATTGCTTTCAATACCAGTTTTTACATCATTAAGATTAGCTCCTGTTGCACACTCAACAATAATAGAGCCATCTTTACCATTCCTAAAATTACTGATTTTGTGTGTTTTTGGATCCAACTGAGTTTTCAAAAACTTACGAGTATCTTCGCAAGCTTGTTTGGACTCTTTTGGTTTGATCACAATGACCGGACGAGTCTTACGATTACTCTGTTTGTTACTGTTACTGTTAATGTTACTGTTACTGTTAATGTTACTATTGCTGTTACTAATATTTTTACTTTTACTTGCATGACTAGATCTTTTTACAACATCCGCAAAACTCGCATTTTCTTGAAAAACATCATCAGTCGAATCGTTGTCACTATTTTGAAATTTACGTTTTTTGCGTCTGGGATTTCGGTCCGATTCAGAATGAACCGTCCTAGATGCACTATTCGTTGCAGCTAAATTTTTTTCCGTACTAATTTCAAAACATGAACTAGTCATCGTATTCCATTTCTCACTAATTAATTTTTCAAAGCAACTTAAAGAATCGTTCATATTTTGTTGCATTTTTTCCATGCCAATTCTCAACGCGTTGTCTATCTGAGCAGCAACGTTGTTTCGTATACCAGTGATAGAGTCAGCAACAGAAGACAATTGCTTCATTGCTTCCCCCAGCATTTTGGTATCCGAAACCGATACATTCTGCTCGTCACAACTCTGATCTGACAGACAATTACTACACTTGAATAGAACATTTGCATTATCTGTGATAAGTTTTGCCTGAGTCCGCGTGAGTGTAGTGCACTTGCAATGAAATACACGAGCACACTTACCCACACAGATAACCGGCAAATCACTTACCAAAATCCCCAAATTACATATTGCACACTCAGCCATATATATCACCTATACACATAAACTTTACATGCAACACTACAGAGACACAAGTAAAAACGAACGAAAGCAAAAATTTACAATGCCGTAGCTTACTAAAAGGGTACCAATTAGCTTGCCGGGCGAAGGAAAATACAAAAAATGAACGAGAACCAGCGGCAACAGCTACCGTTCTCCTACTTATCCAATAAATTATCACTACGGGGCACGCGTAGGATCAATTCTACCGCGGCACAAGCACAATTTCACACTTAATTAATTAAATATTTATCACAGCACTGCGAAATAAACTATAACGTTCGCCATTACCAATACTCTCACAAATTCCTTAGATTTCTTCTCATAATTTGTTTGGCAAACTCTCCTGAATTTATTTTCCGAATTCCTTTGAAGATGGAGTTATTCTCAGATTCAGTGGCGTCGCCTTAACCTCAATCTACCTGTGCACCAACTCTCAAAACATAAACAATTATCAAAATATTGCTTGCAATGGATAGATATCGAGTTAACTAGAAGATTAAGTGTATTTTTCAACCGGTTCGAGTATGAATATGGCATTAAATCTGTTTTTGGAAGTTGGTGCACAGGTAAAAAGTGAGGTTACGCGACGCCCCTGCTCATATTTAATTGTGATCCTTCTTTTAGTAAAAATCCAAGGACTTATGCTACGAAATTGTTCTCTCGCACAAACTTTATGGAATTAACCTCAGGAGTTGTGCTCCTCAGAAATTCCTAAGCGTGTTCAGAAAAACTTTTTAATTCAATTCAGGGTCACTTTTTAGTCACTATTTTTACAACTATAAGTCACTATTTAGTCACTTATTTCTTCAACATGGTCACTAAAATCACTATTTGATGACTACCAGCCCTGTGGTTGTTAGATTAAATTCAGTGCAGTACAACAAGTTTCATGAAAACTGCAAAAACGTTAGAGCAGTTGGCTACCAGCCCTGTGGTTGTTAGATGGCTGTCCGTCTTACCCCGAATAGCCCTGCACCTCTGTGCCGAGACATCACGCTCGAACAATTTTGCGAGCAAGCGAGCAAAAGTTTGACGTGAGAGTACACGCAAAAAGCAGCCACGCCCTCGCTGCTGGGACCGAACGGATACAGCTCGATTACTTTCAGTCCAATACACGCTGAAAGCCACTGGCACCTGTTCAATCAATCGTCTATACAGCGAGGACAAAAAATCTTCACAATTTGTGGCAACGCAGTGCCTTAAATTTTAAAAGTTTGTACTTCTCGGAAGGCTACCTTGATACGTAGGAGTTTCGCCACACGACCAAAATATCGATAAAATGCTATTTTTGAATGCTCCCTTTGGCTTCTCCGATTGACCGATTGATAGTGATTTTTGAGTGAGTTATAACTTCGAAAATAGTTTGCAGTTTGTATTCTTTCTTGTTTTATTCGAGTATTTGTATTTGAGAATTATTGCATCACAAAACATTAGCAGATGCGCTATGCAATGGAGTTGTCTAATATTTGATGCTTTTGGATGAGCATCCCCCAAGTTTGTGCGATGTCAGTAAACTATACACATTATGCAAATATGTTATCATCGTTTGTTTAAGAAATGTACACACGCCAGAGCGTCTTGGCCAATAAATTCACTATGTTAACATCATCATGGATCAATACTTTCCAATATGCAATCGCACTAAAATGGGAGCCCTAATAAAAATTGTATGGTTAATTTGCTTAGCGACGTGCTCGGGGTATCATCCAAACCATTTGTGCAATAGTTCAATAATTGGGATTATCGTTCGTTTATGGTAATTTTTAATAGGGAGCTTAAGAGGAACGTCGAAAGCATCTGGGGCACGATCGAACATGCTTTTTTTTATGAAATATAAAACAAAAAACAATTATTGCGCAATTCCCTAAGGTCTCTTAAGCGTATTTTGGACTATCCAAAACTTCATCCTAAACTCTATAAAACCTTTCGAAATTCAACGAATTTGTCAAAACTATCCTGAACTCCATTTCAAGTGTTGACTGGACACCTTCGAAGCTCTTTGAATGCCTCCGAAGTATTCTTGACAACTCGAAAGTTCGCAGATCATTTCCGAAGCTTGTTGAATCTATCTGTTGCTCTCAGAACTTCTCATAAGTTCCCTAAGCTTCGCAGATTATTTTTTTCCCTACACTCCCTTATCCACTTTTCTAAATAAAATGTCCAAGTTTAACGGATAATTTCCAGGCTAATAATAAGAAAGCTAGGATAATTGGCTCTGATATTAGCCTATGGATCTAAGATTGGACAATGCTTGACATTTACCACCTTTTCAATAGCTTCTTGTTGAAAATCAACAGTGGGATACGTTGAAATATTTCTGATCGATTGGTGATAAAAATTATTGAAATTGGTCTAGGGGCAGCTGAGATATTAACGTTCAAAATCTTTCATAATTTTGTTACATGTTTCATTTTTGGTTTTGACAAAGTGTACGCCCATATAAAAATCACAGACGTAGTCTTACGTCAAAATGTAATGCTGATATTTTAAAATTCATTCTTTTCCTGAAAATATCCTTAGTAAGAAAATTATTAAATTCTCTCAGACTTCCAACTATTTTAAGGAAAAATAAAATGTTGTGAGTATTTCCGGTTTTCCAGGTTACTAGTAATTATTTATGAGATACTAATTGAATAAGTATAAAACATCAAACATTTATTTGGTGTGCCATCATAACGACTACTTTTCTCCTCTAAGGTCACTTTTTAGTCACTATTTTTACAACTATAAGTCACTATTTGGTCACTTATTTCTTTAACAATTCTTAGATATCACTCGAATTTTCAAGTCCCAGTGCATTGAACAATTTGTCCAACATCTCTAAAATTAATCCCGGAATATATTTTTTTTTTCGGGATCAACATTTTATGTTCTGGATGCTTGCAACATTTTCTAAGGCCGCGATACGTTCATCTTGAAAAAAAATTCTCGTTCCAGAAAAATTAGATTTTTCGTTAGAAAAGTTGTGTAGGTCCCAGATATGCAAATTTTTTCTTTTTTTCTTTTTTTTTTTAGTCACTTTAACACTCTTGGGTCATTCGTGACTTGTCCGGGGGTGAGATTTGAACTCGTGACTTTGGCGTGAGAGGTATGGATGTTAACCACTACGCCGGGGTCGCCCCCTAGATATGCAAATTGAAGATGTTATAATTGTTTCTATATCCGAGATCATAAAAATTGATTGCCTAAAAATTGTCAAAATTTGTCCAACCCCGGGACTTTGAACATTTTTCTCTGTACTTAAATTGTTCGTTCTAATCACCAGTGTTGAGTGAGGAAATGGGCAACGCTCGTGCTTATTGAATTAATAAATTTTGTTTAAACTTTATTATAGAGATTTTTAGCCTTATTCTAGTTCATGTCTATATTAATAAAATGTTTATTTTAATCACCTAACAATTCTTCAATTTTTATGATGATGATGATGGTGATAGTGGTCTACACTCATTGTAGCACGGAAACTAGTCGGATAGCTGTGGGCTCTCCTCACTATTGAACTTGATCAAGCTTAATAACCTCTGATTGACATCAACAATTCGCTGTCAATTCGCCTATTCATCGCCTTGGGACAGTTAAGAATCTCCTTACATCAACTTGATCAGTCAATTGGTCAGAAAACGAGCCATCCAACAGGAAGATGTCCCAATGTATGGGAAGAAGAGCCCGCCCTTTATCCACGAAATGTTAGCAACAGGGAGTTGACATTTTCACTCTCCCCATACAAATCGCTTCAATTGGGTGGTGGTCCCTCCCCTTCCCAGCATTTATTGGTTCATGTAGTTTTAAATTTGTATTTTTATATGCAAATGCTATAACTTTGGGAAAGTATATACAGTGACTTACCTTTGATGATATACATATATACTTATTATTATTATTTAACTTTATTTCAGTCCGCATCGTGCTCTCTTGCCGTGCGGATCTATTTGCTTTTTGCTGAAGGAAGTGTTACTACTACCTAAAGCTACAACAAATTTAAACAGCACTTTTCAGTGCTCAACCTGTAAAAATTTTTCTACCTTGTTCAACTCTTATTCCTCTTCGATCCTTGTTTGGACCCTACCCGAGGTAATCCTTCTTGGATATCGATTTGGAAAATTCCTCTTCGATCCTTCAGATTCTTATAGTAATCTGCTTGGAAATCGATTTGGATAAAAATTTACTGCCGCCATGGCTCCTAAACGCAAAAGAAAGGGGCAAACTCTTGACCCCCCTTCTGATGAAATTAATTTGAGTAATCAATTTGATTTGCTCACGGATGATGAGAATGATCCATCATCCAAGAAAAATTCTAGTAAACTTTCCCGGCTTAATGCCAAGAAGGAAAAGATTCCCCCTATTGTGATAACCACTACCGATTTCCATGCTCTTCGCATGGAACTTTTGAATTTCGTGAAAGTTAAGTTTTCACTACAAATTGGACGTCGGGGTGAATGCCGTGTATTGGCTGAAACCTTGGACGGATTTAAATGTCTTCTCAAGTATCTTACTGAGAAGAAGCACAAATTTTTTACTTACGACACCAAAACTGAACGTGTGTTCAAGGTTGTCATGAAAGGACTGCCCAGTGGTGAATCCCTGGATCAGATCAAAGATGAACTGGCAAAATTACTTGGAGTTGTGCCACTCCAAGTAATCAAAATGAAAATGAAATCCCGTCCTGGCGATTCGCGCAACGGGATTTCTAATGATTTTTATTTAGTTCACTTCAAGTCTAGTGAACTAAACAACCTTAAGGCCTTAGAAAAAGCTAGCCTTATGCTCCATGTCCGAGTGAAGTGGGAACACTTCAGGAAGACTGGAGGAAATTTCCAAAACCTCACCCAGTGCCGTAAATGCCAGGGATGGGGTCACGGAACTAAAAATTGCTACATGCCAGCTAAATGCATGAATTGTGGTGATTCCTCTCACGCAAAGGACGACTGTCCTGTGAAGGAAGATCCTAAGAAATTTAAATGTTCAAATTGTGGTGAAAACCACAAATCCAATTTTTGGGAATGTAAGACTCGCAAAGCGATCCTACAATCTCGTTCTAACCGTCAGGTAGGAAACGCTCCACGTTTCCGACCAGGTACAAATTCCTCTGCTGTTAACAACGGTCAGCGAGGAACAAATTCTACATTCGTACCCGTAGGTACAAATATCACCCCTGCTTCAAATGTTTCATCTGTACCTACTCCCCTCGCTGCTAACAATGTTCAGCGAGTTAATGGAGCTACCTATGCTGCTATTGCAACGGGTAGAAATCAAAATACTAACCAACGTTCTAACGGAAATTTTGACAATTTTGACTTAGGAAGCATTACTGCCCCCAAAATGGAATTTTTACAGAATTCATTAATTGACATGATTTCTGATATGCTTAAATCTAACTCCATGTTTGATGCTATTCAAACTGGAGTAAAATTTGCAAATAATATTGTCATGACTTTAAAATTCAGTAATGGATTTTAAAGCATTAAATATTGTTAATTGGAATGCTCGATCTCTTAAAGATAATGAAGACGAGCTATTTAACTTTTTAAGAGTTCATAACGTGCATATTGCCGTTATAACTGAAACGTTCCTTAAACCTGCCCATAAGGTTAAGAAGGACGCAAATTACTTGATTTATAGAAATGATCGTCTTGATGGACCCTGTGGTGGCGTTGCCATCATTATTCATAGACGAATCAAACATAAAATTCTTTCTTCATTTGAAACCAAAGTTTTTGAAACTTTGGGAGTTTCTGTTGAAACAAAATTTGGACAACTTACGTTTATAGCTGCCTATTTGCCATTCCAATGCGTAGGCCAGCAAAAGAATTTTCTCAAGGGTGACCTCCAGAAACTTACCCGTCATAGGTCTAAATTCTTTATTATTGGTGATTTTAATGCAAAACACCGCTCATGGAATAATGCGCAAAGCAATTCCAATGGTAATATTCTGTTTGATGATTGTTCTGCAGGTTATTACACTATTCAATATCCAAACAGCCCAACATGCTTTTCTTCTACAAGAAATCCCTCCACTATTGATTTGGTCTTAACTGATTCATGTCAACTTTGTAGCCAATTGGTTACCCATGCTGACTTCGGTTCTGATCACCTTCCAGTAACTTTTGAAATATCCCAAGAAATAATTTGTAATCCCAACAGCTCTACTTTCAATTACCATAGAGCTGATTGGGAGCAGTATCGAACATTTATGGAATATAACTTCGATCCAAACATTCCTTTGCAAACCAAAGATGAAATTAATTATGCTCTTGAATCTCTGACTACTTCTATAGTTGAAGCAAGAGCTGCCTCAGTACCAAAATGCGAGGTTAAATTCGATTCAATTATAATAGACGATGATCTTCAGCTCTTGATCCGTCTTAAAAATGTCCGTAGGAGACAATATCAAAGAACACGCGATCCTGCCATGAAAGTTATCTGGCGGGATTTGCAAAAACAAATTAAAAAGCGATTCTCTGCCCTGAGGAACAAAACTTTTGAAAATAATATTTCTAAATTAGACCCGAGTTCCAAACCCTTTTGGAAACTCACAAAAATTTTGAAAAAACCTCAAAAGCCTATTCCAGCGCTTAAAGAAGGTGGTAAAATTTTGATCACAAATTTGGAAAAAGCTCAGAAACTTGCTAAGCAATTCGAGAGTTCCCATAATTTCAGTTTGGGTCTTACTAGTCCTATTGAGAATCAGGTTGCTCGGGATTTTCTGAATATTTTCTCTCGGGAAAATATTTTTGATGATTCCTGGGGGACTGATTTGGACGAAGTAAGGTCTATAACTAAAAATTTTCAAAATATGAAAGCTCCAGGTGATGATGGAATTTTCTATATCCTCATCAAAAAACTCCCAGAGAGTACCTTGTCTTTCTTGGTAAAATTATTTAACAGATGTTTCCATTTGGCATACTTTCCTGATAAATGGAAAAATGCAAAAGTTGTTCCAATTTTGAAGCCGGATAAAAATCCAGCTGAAGCTTCTAGCTACCGCCCAATAAGTTTGCTTTCTTCAATAAGTAAACTTTTTGAAAAAATAATTTTGAATAGAATGATGCTTCACATCAACACGAACTCAATTTTTGCAGATGAGCAGTTTGGATTTCGCCATGGGCATTCAACTACTCATCAACTCTTAAGAGTTACCAATTTAATTCGTTCAAACAAATCGGAAGGCCACTCAACTGGAGTTGCTCTTCTAGACATAGAAAAAGCATTCGACAGTGTTTGGCATGAAGGTTTGATTGCTAAATTGAAAAAGTTTAATTTTCCACTTTATATTATGAAATTAGTTCAAAATTATTTAACTGACAGAACTCTGCAGGTAAATTATCAAAATTCCAAATCTAATCGACTACCTGTTAGAGCAGGAGTTCCTCAGGGTAGCATTCTTGGGCCTATATTGTATAACATTTTCACTTCGGACCTCCCTGATTTGCCTCAGGGTTGCCACAAATCTTTGTTCGCTGATGACACAGGCATTTCCGCTAAAGGAAGAAGTCTTCGTGTTATTTGCAGCAGACTTCAGAAAAGTTAAGATATTTTCTCTTCTTATTTACAAAAATGGAAGATTTCTCCCAACGCTTCCAAAACTCAACTTATAATATTTCCACATAAGCCCAGAGCTTCCTTTTTGAAACCTAGTAGTAGTCACATAGTTACTATGAACGGAGTTCCAATTTCCTGGTCAAACCAAGTGAAATATCTTGGATTAATACTTGACCATAAATTAACTTTTAAAGATCACATTGAGGGCATTCAAGCCAAATGTAACAAATATATAAAATGTTTGTATCCTCTTATTAACAGGAAATCCAAACTTTGCCTGACGAATAAACTTCTAATATTTAAACAAGTTTTTAGACCGGCCATGCTGTACGCTGTGCCAATATGGTCTAGTTGTTGCACTACCAGGAAAAAAGCACTTCAAAGGATTCAGAACAAAATTCTGAAAATGATCTTGAAGTTGCCTCCCTGGTACAGTACAACCGAAGTACATAGAATTTCGAATGTTGAGACTTTAGCACAAATGTCCAACAAAATAATTAATAATTTCAGGCAAAAATCGTTGCAATCCTCAATTGCAACGATTAATTCCCTTTATACTTAGATAAGATTTAGTTTTAGTTTTTAGTTTTAAGATATCAATTGTTATACTGACATGCAGGTTAAAAAACCTGTTTAAAATACTGAATTGCCAAGACATGAACAATGTAAAAACACTTAGATATATATCATAACAATTAAGGCTGGTACGTTACTGCAGTAACTGGAGCACCTAGGTTAAAATGAAATGTAATTTATTTTGAATTTGGAACAAATAAAGAGTTAAAAAAAAAAAAAAAAAAAAAAAAAAAAAAAAAAAAAAAATTTAACTTTATTTAGGAGGCTTTCAGCCTTGGGCTGGTTCGCCTCCAACTACATATATACTTACGTATGATGATGCCCTAATGGATGCCTGGCGCCGTTGGTTGCTTCTTTTGAAATCTCTTGTACTTTTTCTCTACCGCTTCGTCTTTCATTCCGTGCTTCACTGGAAATTTCCTCAATTCTGATACACGGGAACTATTTAACTAAGTTCGGTTAAATGTATTGTAATGTCGGCCTAAATACCCCTAATTTAAACCCATACATAAATTCAGAAATTGACTAAATTTTCAATAGCGTCCAAAAATATCCATTAGTACCATCCCAATGACGCGTTCATCTAGATAAAATTGATAAATAGCAGATTTTTAGCGATGGACCCAATATTAGATCCATAGGCCAACATTAGAGCCATTTCCCCTGAAACATATTTGGGATTACAGCTGCAGCCAATTTCAATCCTTTTTCTTCCCAAAGTCCCCACTGTGCGTCGGTTAATTATCGCCATAATGTGAATCACGTGTCTTTCTACCTTTTATTCTCAATATAGCTTCACCACCCGAAGAGGTAGAGGGCACGATTTGTGGGGTGCGTACACGCATAGATCACGTGATAGTTTATTGACCGATTTTTCGTATGGAAAAGGAAATAAACAGAAGGGAAAAAAGGTGAGAACATGTCTTGCATGTTTTCTGTGACTAGTATGTTGCCGCAGTATGGTAAGCACAGTGGCGTTCCGTAACCTCACTTTTTACCTGTGCACCAACTTTCAAAACCAGACTTAATTTCATATTCATACTCGAATCGGTTGAAACATATACTTAATCTTCTAGTTTACTCGATATCTATCCATTGCAAGCAATATTTTGATAATTGCTTATGTTTTGAGAGTTGGTGCACAGGTAGATTAAGGTTAAGGAAACGCCACTGTGTAAGCATGCTTCACATGATGATTTTAAAAGTTCTGCTAATTTAACGAGATTGAAGGAATAGAAATGTTGCCCAACCACTCTTGCCCAACTCGCTTTGTTGTCGTTTATTATTCAGTTCCAACCTGGATCGGGTATCAAGGTGGGGTCTGCTTGTTTTCTGACAAACGTCAGTTTGCTCGTTTGTTTTTAAAACCTAGCTCAGGTTGAGGTTCGCACTGACAAAAAGTTCGGTTTAGCACTGGGTTGGAACTGGCTCCAACCCCGATAATAAACGAATTCGCTATAATATTCGTCTTCATCTTGGTGGGGATGATTTTGAGGATCAAATCTGGGGACGACAATATTCAAAATAATCAATAAACCCTAAACTGAATCTGATCATTTTACTTTTGAGGGTCGATTCTGATTTTGACAATTTTGGGTTGGATTATCAAGAACTGGTGAATATCAACACACGCGTATTCGTTGATGCATAATGAACTCATTTGTTCATTTCGCTCGTATGTAATTGCGAATATTTTCAAAACAAACGCAATTCATCTACACTGGGTTGAAGCGCTGCTACTTGCGTGTGATAGTAAATTATAAAATCCGACACTGTCCTCAATTCCTCAATTTGGTGTAAATTTAACCATTTCTGATCATAAATGTTATAGCTATTGCTTGATATTTTCAGAATTCACACAAGCACAACATTAGTAGTTCGTATTGTTAGAAAAACTAAAATACAAAAATACGTGACGGTCTTCGGCGACAGTGTCGTATGACAGAGACTGTCATATGACATTTTACCCAAGTAACAATTTAAAAATTTTCAAAGTGCCAGAATCAATGTATTTTAAGTTCGTAATTGTAGGAACTTCAACTTTGGAGAAGTTTTGAGTAATGAAAAGAAATGCTGAGAATTTTAGTGAAGCTCCATAAACAAACTGCGGGAACATAAGGGAAGTTAATACGCTGAAAATATGGGGAACTTACTGGAAGCTTTAAGAACCTCAAGGCGGTTCTTTTGGCTTCCGAAAATTTTCGGGAACTTTATGAACTTCCTAGAATGTCAGAGAACTTCACATGTGTCAAGCGAACTTGAGAAACAGTTTCCGTAGCTTTAGTCCAGACTTTTTGAGCAGTTTAAAGATTTATAATCGTAAATTTAGAAAAAATCAGGATAGTTCCATGATGTGCTGAAAAAAAATCGAGAACCTTTAAGATGTTCCGAGAATTTTAGGGAAATTTAAAGGTGTTTACGGGAATTCCGTTTATTTCCGCGCAGAACCGAGATCTTCAATAGAATTGAGAGCTTTAGGGAAGTTTCGAGAACATTAAGACAGATTAGAGAATCAAAGGGCAGTTCAAATAATTTCAAGGAAATTGTAGAAACCTTAACGATGTTGCGAGAAACTCAGGAAATTTCCGGAAACTTCAGCAAAGCTCCAAGAGAATTTCTGGAACGTGATAAAAATTATATGACCATCCGGAAAACGTAAGATTATTTTAAGCGTGTTATACTATGGAGATTTCAAGAACTTAAAAAATGCGAAAATTTAGCTGAATTGATTAGAGAAAATCAAAGAAGTTCCATTAATAAAAAAAAGCGAGAACTTTTAGCAATCAGTGATATCTTCAAGTAATTCCAGAGAACTTAGCGAAGTTCCGAGTATTTCAAGGGCGATCAGATAGCTTCAGAATAATCCCATGAACTTAAGCAATGTTGCAGAGACTTACAAGGAGTTCCGTGGAATTATGGGGTATTCCATGAATTCTATGATTGATCCGAAAACGTCAGAAGCGTCAGGGAATTATGAATATATATCAGAAAATTTGCCGGATTATTAAACAAATTTAGAGAAGTTCAGGTAACCATAGATAAGTTAAGGGAAAATAAGTGAGCGTTCATTTAAGGAAAATTGTCGAAACTTCAAGGCAACGTTAGAAACATTGAAGAAACTTTAGGAAGTCCTATAAAGTTCAGGGAAGTTTAAGAATCTGATGAGAAGTATTGTGAGCATCCGGCTAGTTTCTCAAACTACAAAAGAATTTCAAGGCAGTTTCATTAACTTCGGGAAACATTTGGGAACTTTCAAGTAGTTCTGATTTTCATTGAAATATTCCTCAACATTTCAATAAAGCTATCCTGCTAGTTAAATTTTTTTTAGGTTTCCTCGAAATTACCTTAAAATTCTCCACAAATAAGAAAGCCTTTGGAAAAATTCTCCGAATATTCATTGAATTCATTTCAGAATCCCTTTTTGAATCTCCTCTCAAATTCCTTAGATTTCTTCTCATAATTTGTTTGGCAAAACATCCTGAATTTATGTTCCGAATTCCTTTGAAGATGTTCTGGAGTTATTCTCAAATTTAATTGTAATCCTCTTTTTAGTATTTTCAAAAAGTTTCCAAGGACTTAACAAGGAATATTACTTTATTCTCATCAATTCATCAATGAGCAGTAATAGAGATTACGAAAATCATCATAGTCTCGGCTAGGAGCAATGATTAACATAACAAATAACTATATTTTGTTTCCTAAATTAAAAATAATAAGTCAAATCAACGTTTTCCGAAGGTGGACTTATTTTTTTCGATCTTACGAAACACATTTCACATTAGATTTAATCTGTCACCTAAAAATATACCACAATTTGAGTTTCGATAATTTAAGTAATTCTTTCACTTTAATGATGACGAAATTTATGAGGATTTTTGACCGATTCATTTTTGAACAATTAATTTGGCAAGGTCGGACGATACTTATGTATCCCTTTTTATCTTAATTGATGCTTTATTTTTAGTGCGCTTAGCAAGCGGCAAAGGCAAATGGCACAAGTATTGATGCCAAATGGCTTTTATTGTACTTTTAATAAGAATTTAAAATGGTTCTCAATGCATTCGTTATAACCTTTTTACAGCAAGTCATTCTTGAAATGTCTCGATAATACACTCTTTAGAATCTTCTTCAGGGTGGGCCAACTAGACTCTAGGCTTAGTGAGGTTTTGGTGGATGTAATAAAGGCCGAGCCATCTTGACCAGGGTTTTATGAATGATGCCTTGTAGTACTTCATAAAACGTTAAATGTTACTTGGGTTGTTTGGTACTGTAGTTTGATAGCTTGTTTTGCAAGTGTCGGATGCAAAGGCAGCCGAGTATCACAGAAAATGCGTCGACTATGGTGACCGCTTAAAGCACTGGTTGACCCTTGTAGCTTCGGTAAATTACTTTACCGAAGATAGCATATTTGGCATTACAAAAACCTATATTTATCCACCTGTGAAGGAAGAGGGATTCTCGCGTAACACGAAAAAAGAGTCTATCATTGTTGATTGCCTCAGATAGCCTATAGCCATAGCCATGGGTTCGATTTCCTATCCGGAGTATCATTGTGCTTGGCATAAAAAGCTCCAATTTGATAACTGATGCAAAGAACTCTTGAGAGTAGGCGTAAGTTCGTGTAAAACAAGAGCGTCAAAGCCAGGAAGACAAGGTTCATCAACAATCGGTGGCAAATGTACATTTTTTGAAAGGTCATCGTCCAGAGCGAAACAAAGCAGCCAGCACACAGGCGGTCGTGTATATCTACATTTCAAGCAAACGATGGAGATAGAGAATAGGAAAAATGTCGCAACCCATTCTTTTCCAGACAGTTTATAGTAATTAAATTTTAGCTGATAGCTGTTGGCGTGTGACAGTAAATTATCAACACATAATTAATTCAATAAACATTCATTGAATAAACATCAAATAAATGAAGTAATTAGTCAGAAATCAGCAACATTCTACATGACATAAATTGTCTGCTTCTTTGTGCGCACATGTTCTGTCTCTGGCACAACAAAGTTCAGAAATGTCACGACATTTTTCCTCTTGTCAGTTTGTTTTGTTCGTCTTCACTATGTGGTCATTGCGAAAAGAATCAAATGTTAAGGGAAAAATGTTAAAACCCAGTACTCGTGCCACCACTGTCCATCAATATATCGGAAAAACCACTCTGATCATCAAACAAGTGGATTGACCGCAACATCTTTATTCTTCGGTAGATTTTTGTGAGCTTTCAGAAAGTCAATTAATAACACATTTTTGCTGCAAACTACCATTTCCCGTTCGAGTGATCTGATGGCATGCTTTAGAGCCACATGATATCATCGCTCGCTCAATCATCATCATCATTATCAGCATCACGACTAAATCCGAAAATAAATCTCTTTCATGTATTTCCGAAATAATCTACGCTAATTGAAAGTTTACCTGTTCCATAAGCGAGCGAATGCATGGTGCGCGATGTGGGATATCTATTTTTACGTCCAAACTAAAATTAACCCGCACACAACACAATTTTGAATCACGCGAACTTTTTTCACTGGAGCTTGCCTGTTACGACCTGGACAACGACAAATAATATGCAAATACAGTAGGAGGTAAAGCACCAACAGCAACAAAAACCGACAGACTGGAGAAGGTGCTAAGTGCTCCGCTTTAATTCCCGCTCAAGGTTTACAAAATTTGAAACGTAAACACAGATTATATGTTCGTTGGATATTCTCGCGGATTGGGCCTGTCGAGGGGATGTGGTAGCATAGATATATATAGCTTATTGCCACGTTTCTTTTTTTTTTTTGCCAGCAACCAAGAGTCCCTTTACGCCGGTAGAAATTGGCAGCCGGAGATTATTGCTCGGAGGAAATGGATATCGCTTTATAGCTATTGGGTTGCGAAAATTGATTGATTGCTTATTGGCATTGAACCTGGAGACAAGTACGTGGATCCTTTTATCCGACGCTACATTGAAAGATCACGACGCCATTTGATCGATGATTTTGGCAATACAGTAGGCTCTGCCCGCGAACGATTGGTTTTGTTTTCGACGTTTTCGCTGTCACAGATTTCGTGTGTTTTCCGCGTGCTCTTTCGGCTTATACCGAGCTGAAATTATATTCGTTTTCGCTGGTGTGTGGGGTGTGTGTGTGTGTGTGTGTGTGTGTGTGGAAAAGAAGATTCGTTACTTTTTAATTTGCATATAACGAATATCGATTGTAAATAGTTGTGAATTCTGGGGAAATAATTTGATTCTATTAGCAGTGTTGCCTTTTTTTTTTTTTTTTTTTTTTTTTTTTTTTTTTTTTTTTTTTTTTTTTTTTTTTTTTTTTTTTTTTTTTTTATACAGGGGGGAATCTGCTCCCAGACACCTGAGAAGATAACTCAGGGTGTGGGGATGGGAGAAGTAGCTCTCCCGACCCACTAAACCTTACCCTGTGCTCTAGACCCTTGTCCTCCCCGGAACCGCCCGAAGGCATTACGTCATGGGAGGGGGCCGATTGCGCTATGGCGCATCACTACGTGTTGTGTCAGACATGACACTCGCTACTGCACAGTGAGCAGCTGTGCAGGGCCTTCCTCTTGTTGCTCGCTGTTCGTTGTTCGCCTGAGTTCTAGAGCAGACGTGATAGCCAGCCAACTGTCCAGGGCCCGTACAGGACAGATGTGACCGCTTACCAGCTGCGTGTGCTAAGCACTCTAAGAACCCGGCGTCACTCCTGCCTTTGCACAACGAGGGTTTGTGCAGGGCTTCTCAACCTCCTCTTGTTGTTCGCTGTTCGTTGTTCGCCTCGGTTCCAAGCAGACGTGATAGCCAGCCAACTGTCCAACAGGGTAGCTTAGGACAGATGTGACCGCTTACCAGCTGCTTGTGCTAAGCACTAAGAACCCGGCGTCACTCCTGCCTTTGCACAACGAGGGTTTGTGCAGGGCTTCTCTGCGGTAGTTCGTTTAGCCGCAATATCTCTCCCTTGGGTTCGATAATTAACGTTTCCAGGGCACACCACGAGGAGGCGAACTACTCCATGCCCCTAGCAGTGTTGCCTGTAGCGTCGCGTTAGTAGGTTTGTTCTTTTTATTTTCTCTTCTCCACCTCCGCTCGCTCCCAGTGTCTTGTCAGGGTGTCGACTACCATGAACCAGGAAAATCAGGGAATTCAATTTTCGATTTTCCTTAAATTTAAGGAAATATTTCTCAATCCTTATTCATAACTGCATTAAAAACTCTAATGATATCACCAATCATGCAGGAAAGTGAAACTGTTGGCACAACACTACGCGTAGTGTTGCATTCACGGTTCATTTAGCAATCCGTTTATTGGAAAATGCTTTAAAGCTAAAATATAAATTAGTTTAAACTGATTAGCTCTAATGATATGTTTCGCATGTTTACTCACAATTCAGTGACTCTACTATTTGATTATACAATAATAGTACACATATCTTTGGCATAAAGGATGAGACGTAAACAAACATGTCATGTAAAATTAAGTGCTCCGAGACTGAAAAATTCGATAAGTGTGTATAAACAATGCATGAATTACTTACCTAGAAAGTGTAATGTTTATGTTAACTTAAGTACTTAATAGCAGGCCAGCGAACCGGAAAATAACCGGGAACTTGAAAAGAAGCCGGGAATTTGATGGGTAACCGTGAAAAATCAATAAACCTCACAAGGGGTAATCAACTCTGCATACTGTGTGCCGAAACACATAACAGCACACCGATCGGCTCGTTAGGGCACACTTTGACAAGTATGACAAAAAATATAATACAAAAACGGCATCACTGTTTTTGCTGACGTTTTCTACGTTGATCTACGCTTCAGGATAAAATTAACAAATCCATCGGACTAGACGATCAGTTTCCGAAATAGAAGACAAACATATACTTTGCTCGGATGTCTCGTGCAGCCAGAACTTCGTCCAATTCCCTGCTTTGTTAAAGTGTGGTGATAAATACCAGCGCTGAGGTCGTCACCTGCAATAGAAATAACTAGGTCTCGTCGTCCATCACCACCGCCACGTCACGATTCGCCGGGAAAAACGAGTTGACCATCTTATTCAGCCGCTGCCGCTGCGTCATTGCCTGCAGCTCCACAACCAGTGGACGTGACTTCCGCTTCCTGACATGTATGTTCATGTTCGCCAGATACTTTTTCACCGACCTCCCGGCCAAGCACACGCAGCGATGTAGCAACTTTTCCCTCGGTCTTCCTCTTCAACATCCTTTGGAGCTTCTTGTCGATCAGGGTCATCGGGCGTCCGGAACCGGGCTTTCTTTCGATGCTCTGATTGTTGTCTAATAGTGCCAAGATGTTATAGATGCCGGAACGAGCGTATCCGGCGTCCACAAAGTGCCACACGATGTCCGTTTTCGACGCGGCGGGTTGCCGTTCTTTGAACGCACACACCTCTGAATGGAGTTGCTTCACTGTTTTTTCCCTTCACGGTTAGAGTTCGACTGATAGAGCTGTCAAATTTTGTATGCTTAATCATGGGTTACTATGATTGATGCTGCATGGGTAGTTTCGTCAGTGCGGGTGAAGGTAAACCCATGAAAATCGACAATTTTGTCCATTTTTTTAAATGCAAACGTTATTATAATAAAAATCAGGACCTTACCTCCCCGGATCTACGGAACCACCGGTCGCTCACGCTGTTTATTCTTTCAATAAATATTATGATACCCTATTGTACATTCTTAGACAATTTAATAGGTAGGTTTTCTTTCAAAAAAAAAAAAAACTAAGGTTTGTTTTATACATCTAACAATATATATTTTTACAACCTAAACCCGATCATTAAACCCTTAAAACCTTCCTCTTGGCATACAACAGAACAGCATTCGGAACCTCGTAGTTGTTCATCTCGAGCAAATCGATCAACTTTTTTGGACGTAGGACTACGTCTGTGATTTCTATATGGGGGTACACGTTGTGAAAACCGAAAATGGAATATGTAACAAAATCATGAAAGATTTTAAACGTTAATAACTCAGCTGCCCCTGGAACAATTTAAATAATTTTATCACCAATGGATCAGAAATATTTCTACGCATCTGTTAAATCAAAGACTTTGTCTTTTTTCAAAATGTCATTATTAAAAAATGCACGAATGTGCAATTGTTGCTATGTTAATTAAAATTATCACCGATTGCCTGCGAAAAGCGATTTCCCTAACACAGATTTCAAAGTTGAATTCCATCCGGTCTCACTCAACGGTGTTTATTCAATCACCGCGGGGTGAGTGGTGGCTAGCAAGGCTGCTCTCAACCGCTGATCGGATTCAGTCCAATCACCGTGTGTGGAGGTGTCCGGTCGTCGGCATCTGCTGCGGCAGTGCTTTCGGCGCGTGGCGTGGCGAAGGGCCATCAATGCGACAGTATAAATTCGAACGCACATCTTTCGCCTAACCCGTACGATGTACGCAGAGACTTGAAGTAAAGGGTGATACGGTCAAAATTTGGTCATTATCAACTTGACGTATTTCTTTCAATTTTGCATTTAAAAAACCTGAAAACCCCTCATTTTGAAGGTGTGTGTGTGTAGAATGTTGCTCCTATTTTGATTTTGGAATTCACTCTTCAGTTGTCAAAATGCCGTCCAAGCAAGAAGAGCAGCGTATCAAAATTTTGCTCGCGCATCGCGAAAATCCGAGCTACTCGCACGCAAAGTTGGCAAAATCGCTAAAAGTTGCCAAATCAACCGTTACAAATGTAATTAAAGTGTTTGGGGAACGTTTGTCGACAGCCAGGAAGTCTGGATCGGGGGGAAATCGAAAACCGGAAGCCGCTGAGACGACAAAGAGAGTTGCCGGTAGTTTCAAGCGAAACCCTAACCTCTCTCTCCGAGATGCCGCAAATAAGCTGGGTGTATCGTCTACAACCGTGCATCGAGCCAAAAAACGAGCCGGACTATCGACTTACAAGAAGGTAGTGACTCCAAATCGCGATGATAAACAAAATACGACGGCCAAGCGCGATCCCGGAGGCTGTACACGACGATGCTGACGAAGTTTGACTGCGTGGTAATGGACGACGAAACCTACGTCAAAGCCGACTACAAGCAGCTTCCGGGACAGGAGTTTTATACGGCAAAAGGAAGGGGAAAGGTAGCAGATGTTTTCAAGCACATGAAACTGTCAAAGTTCGCAAAGAAATATCTGGTATGGCAAGCCATCTGTACCTGTGGCTTGAAAAGCAGCATTTTCATAGCTTCCGGGACTGTCAATCAAGAAATTTACGTGAAAGAGTGTTTGAATAAACGTCTGCTGCCTTTCCTGAAGAAACACGGTTGTTCCGTACTGTTTTGGCCGGATTTGGCATCTTGCCATTACAGTAAAAAGGCCATGGAGTGGTACGCCGCCAACAACGTGCAGGTGGTTCCCAAGGACAAGAACCCTCCCAACACGCCAGAGCTCCGCCCAATTGAGAAATACTGGGCTATTGTCAAGCGGAACCTAAAGAAGACCAAAAAAACTGCTAAGGGCGAGCAGCAGTTCAAGGCAAACTGGCTTTCTGTGGCGAAGAAGGTGGACAAGGTGGCTGTACAAAATCTGATGGCAGGGGTCAAGCGTAAGGCCCGGCAATTCGGATTTGGAAAAGCGGAAGCCTAACTGAATATTTTTTCCTGAATTTTATACTAATTGAACTTGAAAAAGAAATTTAATTTGATTTTTTAAATAAACGATTTCACCGATTTACACGCGTTTTCCCTTGACCAAATTTTGACCGTATCACCCTTTATGTCTTCAAGTCTACAGGCAAAAGATGTGCGTCCTCCTTTTGCTCATAACTGACTGCGGCTGTGGAATAGTTCTAGCGACGTTTCATCACTACCTAAAGCCCCACGTTTCGAGAGCATTTCCAGTCGATGGTGTGTTATAAAAGGTGTGCGTTATAATGCAATTCTTCTTTACCCAACTATTGTGTCGCTCCTCCTGTGATTTATTATATAAGACCACGTAGTCCTACGTCACCATTGCGTACAACCCCATAGGGCTGTCCCTTGTAGTTTTTTTTTTCAAAATCCCCTCTAATCTTGAGGTAGCTATCCTCCGCTTGCATTGAACAGTTTCACCGTTGCCTCGCAGTTGTTGTCGCTGTCGTACCGTTTCTGTATAAACGCCATCGACATAGAACCACTCATCTTTTCATCATCAATTCATCACTCTTCGTTTTCTTGCAAAATCACAAACAAACAATCACAAAAGTCACTAAATCTTCAGGGTTGCCAAGCTCATGGGATACTTGATTGTTACGCTTTGGCACAGCGTTTGGAACAGCGTTTGGAACAGCTTTCGGCACAACTAAAACTTTCGGTACAGATTGAGGTATACAGAGTTGATTAACCCCTAACATATTCAAACAAAAATTAAAAGTTGAGTAACAGATTTAGCTTAATCAAGCAAACATATGTCTCAAAAATGGTTTATTCAGTTCTTAATTATCTTAAACCTTTGAAATGACGTGACCTTTAGCAAAATTCTCTTCAGAAATCCTTTGGAATTCTCCTCAGTACCTTGGAATTCTGTGCTGAATTTTTGTGAAATTTTCTTAAGAATTTAATTTAAATTTTTTTCTTTATTTACATCAGAACACGATTCCTTCTGCATTTTTCTCGGATCTTGTTTAATGTTGTCTTGTGAATCTTCCTCAGTATTCGTTTGAAATTATTATCAGAAAACCATTTGAATTCTGTTTATATTAAAAAGAAATTGTCCTTCGCCTGCTATTCTCCTCACAATCCGCATACAATTCTCTTCAGAATCACCGAGGAATTCTCCTTGAAGTTCTCCCCACAACTCCCTTGTAATTCTTCTAAGAGTTCGTCAGGACTTAATCCTAGAATTAATTCAGGATTCTTGTCAGAGCCAGAATTTTTCTTGAAGCTCTTCACAGAATTTTGAATTTTCAAAATTCTTTAGAAACACCTTATTAGAACCTTGAACATTTTTCCAAGAACACACAATTTTCCAGCGACTGTATTTTTTTTTCCAAATCTGGAATCTTGAAAAAAAAAATTCCAAATCAGGGATCTGGGAAAAAAATTCAAAATCCTACATTTTGACTATTTTTCTCAGTTTCATATTGTTGGAAAAAATCCAATTCTGTTTTTTATTCTAAATCTAGGTTATATTTGCATAAGGCACAAAGCTCAAGAAACATGTTAAAGCTTCAGAATCTTGGAAATTAAAATTGTTTTTAAGATTTATATTATTACAGATCACGAAATTTAAAAAAATCCTAACTTCGTATCAAGTTCAAGATTTAAAAAAAAAAATTCTCAATATAGTAAGATACTTAAGCAGACGTTTGAATCCGTCCAAGATTTCAACCAATACACGGCATTCACCCACCCCGACGGCCAATTTGAAGAGGAAACTTGAATTTAACGAAGTTCAAAAGTTCCGTGCGAAGAGCATGCAAATCGGAAGTGGTTATCACAATAGGGGGGACCTTTTCCTTCTTGGCATTAAGCCGGGAATTTTTCCTGGATGATGGATCATTCTCATCATCCGTGAGCATATCAAATTGATTGCTCAAACAAATTTCATCAGAAGCCCTTTTCTTTTCCGTTTAGGTGCCATGAAAGTTTCTCTAAATCGACTTCCAAGCAGATTACTAAGATAAGAATCCTAAGGATCGAAAAGGAATTTTCCAAATCGGTATCCAAGCAGGATTACCTCGGGTAGGGTCCAAACAAGGATCGAAGAGGAATAAGAATCGAACAAGGTAGAAAATTTGCAGGTAATATAGGCTGTTTAAATTTGTTGCAGCTTTAGGTAGCAGTAACACTTCCTTCAGCAAAAAGCAAATAGATCCGCACGGCAGGAGAGCACGATGCAGACTGATAGAATGCTGCTTCATTTTGTCAGTTTAACATTCCCATTTATACATTGGTTCCTTTTTGACGGGGTTTGAGTCTTGAAATAGCTTTCCAGTTTCAAATAGTAGAATTGTTGTGGAAATTGAATAATTTCAGTATTTTTCCGGAGCCTAGATCTATTTTATCATTCATTGGAGATTAGCTACTCCGACAAATTTGCATGAAATCATCCTTAAATTGCAATTCACAGTACAAGGTCGTTGTTAGAGTTGCTGAATGTGTTCCAGCATGAAGCGAACCGCACGTCAATTCATCCAACTGACAGTCCTGACAGTCTGTTTGCCATTTCTGCCCAGCGACAGCCTATGAATATATTCAATGTCGGATTACATTGAAAAGCCAAACAAAGCAAAAGTGACGACGGTGATCCGTAAACTGTCTTGGAGGATTTCGTTCCACATTTGATGTGTGGGCCAACAAAACACAGTTGAGTGCGTTGTTAGAGTATGGAAAGCAAACAAAATAGCCCTGCGGTGGTATGAAACGGAAATCAATCCAACGTACGACGAGCATTCTCCTCGCAGAAGAGCAAATCTGCACCAACAATTTAAAAGGTCCTATCAGCTTGTGTAATCAAAACTTTGTAAGCCCTTTCCTCGCAAAGCGTAGGCTGCCCACGCAAACCTGCAGCATCATCGTGTAGGAGGGAAAGTTTCCTCTACCCGATGAGTTGTGTACAAAAAATGATTGATACTTTGGTGCAGGAATCCTAGAGGAGTATTGTGATGAAAAGTGACTGTATTAGACTGTATTTAAGGGGTTAGGCCCAATTATGTTAATTTTCATATCATTCGATTGAAGATGAACCAATACAACCATTCAATCAATTCTGTGAAAACAAATTCTCACATGACCATAATTTGAAGAGCCCCTTTCTCATTCGAAGCTCATTGTCACTGTCAATTGAGTCACTCACTATGATTTGATACACGACAGTGGAGTATGGAAGAAACCCAGCAAAGTGGTCCCGAACAGACAAGTCGACCCGATGTCGGCTCAATGTAAGGCAACAACAAGGTCGTTTTGTTGTCGGGTCAATTTTAGGTTTGTGTTGGGTTAATGTCGGGTCAACATCGGGTTGGGGTTTGGTAGAAGTCAGGTTGGTGTCGGGTTGGCTTAGCTTTTTCGCCGGAATGTCGACCAGCGGTCGCATTGCGCATCTCGAAACGAGAAACTTTTCCATACAAGCGTTCGTACCTGGAATACCTGCTTATCCTTGACAGATACGCGTATTTCGTCTACAATGAGCAGACTTCTTCAGTGTCTTGTAATTCGATGATTTTGGGCCTAATATAAATTCTGCTCCCACTGGGTGTTGGCACATTCTTGATTGCGTCTGACAAAATGTAAACTTTCAAGTTGAATGATGCGACTGCACTCCCACCTGTGGCCTACAAAAATAAATCCTTTGAGCGCATTGGAGTGCCTTTGAGTAAATGCAAGAATGGTAACGAGCAGTGGCGTCGCTTAACCTCACTTTCAAGCTGTTCAACTACTTTGAAAACGTTACTTAGGTTCATATTTATATTCAAATCAGCCTCGAAATGCATAGGGTCTTCTAGTTTCACTGATTTGTATCGATTCAATGTAATATATTTTTATTCGTTTACGTTTTGTTGAACAGGTAGATTTTTTTTCTGAACAGTCGACTCCCCACAACTCGATGTCCACTAACTAGATATCGAGTTATAAAACCATAAGTAAAAATTAATTTCATGGCTAATGTGATAGCGATTTTGAAGGGGATTGTTACTCTAATACTCAATTCTGTAACTCGATCATCCCTTTAATATCGAGCTGGAGAGAATTCACTGTGCTTGTAGTTCTTGTTCTTTATTGCGTTCTTAACAACCTAATTAGCTCAGAGAATCAACCAAATGATAATTTAGGATAATTGCAAAGACAAAATATCAGAAGACTGGCAATTCTTCCATTTTCTCAAACGACCGGTATGAGACAGGCACAATTGCGTCATCTGTCCCTCAAAGGTAAATGCTCCAAACGAATTGGATAGCAAAGGTTCCATCCTTAGAAGAAATGTTTGGGTATTTGCTCATTTTTCTATGCGTTGCTTCCACCTTCGCTTGAGCGCAGCGCTACTGTGTCTGTCGCTCGGATTCAGGCAAAGTTGCCAGTCTTCTTGATATGGCGTCTTCGATAATGATCTTGCTTGGATGGATTTTTTTTATTGCTTGGAGTAGCAATTTTATGATTGAATAATGCTTCAAAGATACTAGTTTTTTAACCTGGACGTTGGTGGGCGGGCCTAATCTTATGCTTCATAGTGGAGCGTTGGAGACGGTTGGTTTAGGTCCGGCATCGTTGGCTCATGCCGTGACAGAATAGCGTCATGAGCATGCGATGAGGATTACTGAGCTTCCCCTCTCTGATGAACCATTGCATAAGAGAACCAAAGTTCTAGCCTGAAGTGATAGTATCACACTTGTTACTCCTTTATTTGAAAGCCGCGTTGTAGTACGCTTACGTATAGGCACTGACGTTGGGTGCGATACTGGCGGGTTTTGCCGCAAATCACTCTTATTTTATTTATTTTTACGCAGATAGATTTATTTGGGTTTGCAAGGGAATTAAACTATTGAAATATTTCAGAAAGTGCCCAACAGTGCTCCTTCTACTTGCGTGACAAGCTTTTGTTGTTGTTTTCATTGAGGTATTACTCAGGGAACAATGTTAAACACCATTTTTGTACATGGTATTGCAACTAATCTTATATGTGCTTCATTTTGATTTGGGATAAGTGTTTGAACTATGGCTCGGGATTTCCACTGTGGCGTGCTTCTATTGTGACATAACCATACGTATTGTTGTGGTGCGACATAGTAGAAACGTGTGAGCGTAGTTGAAGCATATACCCTATGTAATTTAAAAGTCAGCTAGGAAACTAACTTCAAAGTGAAGCATTTTAGTATAATCGCATATCAGTCCCATATGGATTTTCGTCAATGTTAAGATAATAACGCTATAGACTATGAATTGGCATCTACTTTTCATATTACGTGATAAAACTACGGACTTTAATCATGAAACATGGGAAAACTACATCAAGTCAGTCAGCATCTAGCAAAATAAACGCATATCAGTTCCATCCTGAAATGCAATCGTCCAGAGGCTAAGTTACAGTTCTGCCTTTTGAATCGCCATATTTTTCGCTGATATAACAAACCATGCGTGCTGCATTGCTACTCTTTTTAACTTGACAAAATTATCGATTAATTTTCTATGCTTTTTAAAATATTTACATGGAAATTTCACTTCTTAACTTCAACTGCCATTTTCTCAATGCCTACGTTTTCCATATGGGACTGATATGGGATTATAGGCAGTATACTAAACTAGACTTTACTATAAAACTCTCGTCAGGGATCCTTCTGAGTCTCTTTATTTCGAAATTATCATCTCATTTTAAATTCTGTTTATAATTCTCGTTGAATTTTAGTCAAAATTCTCTTAAAATTACTCATAGAATTCGCTTGCTATCCACCTCACGATCCTCATAACATTCTCCTCAGAATCGTCTAGGAATTCACCTTGAAGTTCTTTTCACAACTTAACTAGTATGGAATTGAATTCAGATCTTCCTTTCTTCTCCTCCGAAATTCCTTGGAATTAGTCTCAGAATTCCTTAGGATATTATCTCAGAATTATCATCGAATCCTGGTCAGAATTTCCTTAAGATAATTACCAGATTTTTTCAGTTATTCTTCTCAGCAATTCTCTTGACTTAACACTTTAATTCCCATTAAATTATCCTGAAAATTCCATAGGTAGTCTCCTAAGAATTCTATGGATTTTTTTATTGTTGGAGCCATGAACATTAGACTGATGCAAAATTTGAAATTTTTGCTCCACAGTGCTCAAACGGTTTCAAATCAGGTCCTGATTAGCCTCCCAAAATTTAAACTAATTTGTTAAGAAGTTGACTTGGCACAAACTATTCGAAGTTTATATGGAAATTACTATAGGAAAACCAAACTTTTTGTTCATTGTCTTCTACCCATTTTCCATATTACTTTTTCGAAAATTTCTATAACAATTCTTACGGGAAAATTTCTTAGCTACAACTTTGCGCAACATCGTTTTTCAGCCAAATGTCAAATTAAATGTTATTAATTGTTTACCATGATATTGTTGCTCTATTCTTCGCACCAGAAACACCAATGTTGCCTACTGAACAGTTGAATGAGCATAATCATAAGACATCAGTGACTCGAATCATTAATAACTTTTGTTCCTTATGTTTGATTGAAAAGTGGTTTTCAACAAAGTTGTAGCTGAGAAAATTTTCTACAATCACTGCTATCCTTTTTAAAAGCATAGTGATGTGGTGAGTTGTTAGATAAATATGAACAAAAACATAAGTTTTCCCATAGTTATTCCCATATAAACTTGAAATGGTTTGTGCCAAGTCAGTTTCTTACTAAAGTAGTTCAAATTTTGGGAGGCTAAGTAGGACCCAATGTAGAGTCCTTAATTTTTCCAGGACCAAAATCATGATTTTTTTCAATTCAGGGATCTTGTAAGTTTTTCAATTTTCCATATTTGAGTATTCTTCTCAATCCCATATTTAAATAATAAATCAATCTAAGGAGTTTTTATAAATCATAAATCTATCAGCCAATTCACAAAAAAAAAAAAAAAACATAGTTGGAGATGCTTAGCGTCAAATATCAGACTTAGAGTGGACATTTTATACGATAGATGAGGAGATCAAAGTATAGAGTTGGGTTGATAGTTCCGACAATTTTGAGGAAGGTATGAATCGGGTAGATCATCCCCTTTATAAAACTCATCCGTTGATGCTGGATGGTGAGGAATGTCCCTCCGTTAAAGAAAAGAACTACAAGGTACAGCCCTATGAGGTTGTACGCAATGGTGACGTTGGACCACGTGGTCTTATATAATAAATCTTATTTGATAACTGCAGCAGGAGCTTGTGTTTTGTGTAGGAATAGGAATTTGTGCGGGGTTCTCAGCGACTCACGAAGAGTTACTGATTCCGATCAATAGCGGTGTGGCTTCTTCCTCCTTCTATGGATGCTCATGTGGGCTGCAGCTCGCTGCTAGCAGGCAGTCTTTCGTTGTGTACTGGAGAACACCATCACTCACCAGGCGGTGATCGAATAAACACCGTTTGGTGAGACCGGATGGAATTCAACTTTGAAATCTGTGCTAGGGAAATCGCTTTTCACAGGCAATCGGTGATAATTTTAATTAACATAGCAACAGTTGCACTTTCGTGAAATTTTCAATAGTGACATTTTGAAAAATGATCAAGTCTTAAATTTAGCAGATGCGTAGAAATATTTCTGATCGATTGGTGATTAAACTTATTGAAATTGGTCCAGGGGCAGCTGAGTTATTAACGTTCAAAATCTATCATAATTTTGTTACATGTTCAATTTTTCGTTTCAATGGAGTGTACCCTAATAAAATAGTTATGGTTATTTCGCTTAACAACGTGTTCGGGGTATCATCCACACCATTTGTGGAATAGTTTTATGATTTGGGTTATAGTTCGTTTATAATATTTTTTTATTAGGGTACCCCCATATAGAAATCACAGACTTAGTCCCACGTCAAAAATAAAAAAAATCAGGAAAAATAATTTCAATTACGACCGGCTTCGCCCCACTGTGCACAGTGGTGGATAGAGCAGTTTTGCTGTATGCAGATTTTCGAAAAATCCTCGATTTCTCTTCAAACATTGTTTTTGCTGTTATATCGAACAAATTGCACCATTATTAATATTTTTAATTAAATGTAAATTTTGCCATACATTTTCAGGTCGATATTCCAAGGATCGTAGTAGGCTGCACTTAAAAATAGACGTTTCCTATCCTGTTTTTCCTACTTGTTTTTTTTCCCTCTAACTTAACGGTTTCCATAAAAGTGCTTTTAATTGTGTGCTGAACCTGAGTTCCAAGGTGTGCATGGAGTTTGGAGTTGAAATTGCGAAGGTCAAACACAAAGTTTCACATTGCATTTCCGTTTGCTGGCCGAGCCAAACGAGCTACCGTAGCAGAGGGACAAGTTTTCAAAAGAGAGCAAGCCAGCCACGAACAACCAGTGGTGAGATCGTTTATATTCTGTAGATAATTGATTTAGGCTCCAACTAAATACGCATCAGTTTGAAAGGTGTAAATTTTTGATTCTGGAAGTGTGAATGCATTCCAGGTATCCATTTGATATGTTGATGTGATCATGCGGGGCGCTTACATGAAGGCAACCTCAGAATGTACGTATCTCCAGGGCTGATTTGTTGATAAATCTATCAACAAATAGGTGCAGACAAGTTTCTCCGATAAAAGCACTGTCGGTCAGTGGGAGGTGGATTGTATATACACACAAACGCATTTTCAAGTCTATGGTTCGCCCTCTGATGGTGAGTGCTGCCAGAAGTAGTATGACACACCTAATTAGCATTGATTATCCCGGGAAGAACATAATCCACCAAAGAGCTTTCTATTTGCTTGCCGAGTCCTTGTCAGTAGACGTTATAATTAGAGCTGGACCGTTCAAATTTACTAAATGACTTTTTGGAATCGCGTCGTTTGCGGGGGAATTTGGAGTACTCCATAAATTCCTCCTTCCATGTAATGGTTTCATGTCATTTACCGGAATGAATGATTCTTTAGAACACCTTTTCCCAGACAATAATATTTTCTCTTCGTGCAATTACTAAACTTAAATTGCATTGTAACAATCATCGGTTCATTTAGTCGATTATCTCTTTCACAATCGCCAATTTAATTTCTCGAGAAAGTCATCTTCAAGTAACTTGTAGAACTTGTTAATATGAACATTTTTGCCGAATAAATAAAATCTAACAGCCACGAGATCATAGTTCAACGTTTGAAGTCGTCGTCTTCTTTGCATTTCAAGTTCTAGATGCACTTCCGCAGTTATTAATTGTGAGCTCTCAATGCCAGTACCATTTTTGCATTAGTATTTATTGCGTGGCAAGTACAATCATACTTTATGCCCAGGGATGTCGAGAAATTTTGCAACCCGAAAAATTCCTAGACCCGACCGGGAATCGAACCCAGCCACCTCCAGCACGGTCTTGCTTTGTAGCTCCGCCTTTACTGACTGAGCTAAGGAAGGCCCCAAGTTTGAAGCTGCCTCAATTCTAATAGGACGCACCTTAGTTTCGAAAAAGCGTCGATTTATCTTCAAACATTGTGTTTTGCTGTTATATCGAACAAATTGCACCATTATTGATATTTTGAATTAAAAGTAAATTTCGCCATACATTTTCAAGTCGATATTCCAAGGATCGTAGTAGTTAGTTTAGTCAAATTTTTAAGCAACTTCCATACGTTTTTTTCTAATATGTATAAAGAGTTAAAAGTTTTAACAAAATATATATATAAATTTTTTTTTTTTATCAAAAATCTGACCTGGCAAAAATCGTAAATCTTCTCGATAATTCTTGGTCGTCCGAATCGATTCTATCGAAAAGAATTGCATTTTACTGAAAAGAAATCATTAGCAGAGCAATTGCGGACGCAAAAGAGCGGTACGTTAGAAGCGTTAGGAGACTCCTTCCAAAACTATAGGAACCTAACGTTTCTAGCGTACCGTAACTATAGGAGCGTTTACCGTAAAGGAAGTTCCTGATGCCGAAAATATTTTTTTTCGGTACGTTTTTATGTTTCTATAAATATTGGGAAAAACTATAGCGAATATAATGAATAATCGCGCTTCTTTTTCACTCCTTATCATTCATACGTAACCACATTGTCGACATCACTCCTCGAGTAAGAACTGATTACGATGCAAGAAGATACGGTTGATCCAGATAACATAAACCACGATGCTTAGAATCAAAATCACGACCACACATATAACGAACTGTCAAGTCTAGAGCAATATGTTAAAAGGACCTATGCTGCAAATGTAAACAATGGCTTTAATCGTCGATTTCTTGCGACATTCAGGCAAACCAACAGCAGCATCTGCTAGAGCTAGTTTGCTCTATCAAATGGTGTAGTTAGTCTGCGTGGACGTGTTCTGATTCATGAGCAATCGATGTGTTTAAAGTCATTGTTTACATTCGGCTGTTGCTCTAGAAGCAATAGTCCGATGGGCCTAATCGGAATTTTAATGCACAGTCGATGAGATCGAATCAAAATTGAGTGGATTTTCACTCATATTCGCAAAAATTAAACGTCACTCATGACTGAGTAAAGGGTGTCTCACATCAAATTGCATCACGGAAAAAAAAGCTGTAGAAAATTACCCAGTTGACCGATTCTTTTCAATCTTTCAGGCAATAAAATATGGAATCAACATCATTGTTACCCAGTGAGTGGCAATGATCTGATAAGAGGAAAATGGATTAGTATGTTTTAACAGAAAGTTGATCATTCTGTCCTTCAGAACCTACAGGGCAAGCACCTTCTTTTGAACAGGAATAACATACTGTGACACTTCGACCAGTGATGATTACTAGAGACGCTCAAGGAGTTATAGTCATTAGGTATAGTTCATTTTACGCGATGACAGCAACCAGTTGTTGTTAATTCTCTCAGCGGGTGGGTAACTGTAAGAGTTCATTAATGAACTGAAAAAAATAAGTTCATCAGAAACGTATCGTTAAATGGTCTTTTTTATTCAAAACCTATGAACAGAATCATATTACAGTTAATTAACAAAACATCGCATCACTTCCTACAGTGCATTTTAGCAATTCGTAGCTTGTAGCAAATACAAAAATTTCAATCAATTCAGAAACCACTGCAATGAATGTTTACATTAGTTGGTCATGTTGTTTATTGTGTTGCCAGCTCCGGACAGAAGATTCAATCAGCTGCATGCATGCATACATGACCAATGTAAACATTCGTGTTAAGCACCTAGCCAGACTGGGCAGTTATAACATGTTATAACGGTTGTCAAATAATTGCAACTCAGAAACCACCCTCAAGATAGCGCCAGTGTTGGTAAAATATCAAAAAATCAAATCTCACCAAAGCCCAAAATCAAGCTTGATTTTCGTAGAAAAAAATCAACAAGCAAAGAACTGCGGTTGATTTTGCAAGCTGTGATATCGCAGCTCGGAATATCAAGCTAACAAAACTCACTAGCTGCAAATCTCAACAAACTGTGGTGAGATTGAGTTTAATGATTTTTGCTTTACACCCGAACGCAACCGAAACTTCCATAACGGCTGGCAGCAGTCAGTTCGTGTCTGCCATCGATGAAGTGTAAAAAGAGATAGCAAACTATACTTTCCCTTCTAAGAAAACGATATGGAACGGAATCATGTTTGTATCGAATCAATTCTCAGCTTGATTTTTGCACGTTGTGAATAGTCTCGCAATATCAAAAGAGCTTATGTTCCAATATCATGCGTGATATTGAGAGCGTATGAGAGCGGAAAAATATTATTTGATTGAGGATTTTGCCAACACTGGATAGCGCTATAACATGTTATAACTCTGTAGTCTGAACGTCCTATTAGCAATAAATGGCAGAGTTATTTACTCATTGGCTGTTTTGTGTTTATGTTAAGAGAGGCATTTCCCAATTGTTGGGCTTGTTTTTTTCGAAACAGGTACACGCCCTTTTAGAACACTAGTTCGCTTACGGACATGGAATTTTCACGCAAAGATTGACACGTTTGCTTATGGGATTTCAGAAGTAAAGAGTTACAGAAGCCGTTTCGACCCGTTTTGCCTTCGGGAATTTTCAGATGAGTGAAAAGGTAACGAAACTATCCCCTATGTTCCTCGAAACTGACATTTGACTATGGGATTTTCCTACAGAAATAAAGAGTTGCAGACTCGTCGTCCACGCAAATGGATTCACCAATATCAATATAAAGTCATCATATAAATTTCTTAGGCCATAATTAAGAACACATCTCAAAATGACGTCCCCAATTTTAAAGGCGCAAATTGCGCTAAATCTTCTAAAATAATGATACAACTGAAATTGATTTATTAGGCCAGCATGTTACAAAAAGGTAAGTCCTTTCAATTTATGCCGTTCCTTTGATTACTGAAAAATCCGGTTCCCAATGTTTGAAGTAGTCAGGATTAGGTAGTAGATCTTTCATCCCGTAACGTACCACGAAAAGGCGATCTACCCACGTTACGGGGTGAACTTCCCCTGAAAAGTATCTTTACACTTCAACAACTTCTATCTAATCTTCCAATTTCTATCTCGATTCGAATCAATTTGCAAAAAAGTTTTTTTTTATAAAGAACTGCCGATGGCCTTTTGCTTTTCATGATGTTAAGATAAAAAGTTTCTCGTTCGTCAGTCACGTGAACTGAGCTAGCTTTAGCCCCATTTGACATTGTCGTGTTTCCCGTTACTGCCGTTGATAAACCGGCAAGTTCAATTCACCATCGACTACGACCAAACTCAACAGGTGAGCCATTTTCGCTGATACTGAGCCGCGATTTACACCGGTTTTTTTTATATAAAAGGTATGCTAAATCTTCAATGAATCAGGGATTATGTTGAATTAATGTTAGTCAATTTTATGAATTAAGCTGATTTCGACCATTGCACTATGGGCAAAAAAGAGTCCAAAATTAACCAAAATTCAATATCTCAAAAGGATGCTGAGATTGGGCGTGGTTAAATCACTTTGTTTGTCATGTCTCATTTAATAATTGAGCTGCAAACGATAGTTCACTGGAAACATGCATGACGGAAAATTGTAAAACTCACCATATTAACATGAAAACATTGCTGGTACGTGGATGCTATGTCGGTCTACTGTACTCGTATTGGGTCTATAAATGGATGCAACTTCGGCCTATCGAAGATAACTCTCGATCTACAAAGGGTCGGCATGTGAAATCGTGCTTCTTTTTCACTCTGTATCATTCATATGCAACCGCATTGTTGACGTCACTTACACTTTCACGTAACAACTTATTACGATGAAAGTGACAGTGTTTTCTTTCCGGTTGATCCAGATAACATAAACCACGATTGTTTTTAGAATCAAAATAAAATCCAAATACATCAGTCGGAATTGTAATGCATTACATGGTAATTGCAAAATGCTCAGGTAATGCTGCTGGTAGGGAGAAGCAGATAGCATACACGGAATTCATTTTATAGCTTGTTCTTCTTGTCATGAAAATGTGTGCCATAGAAATCAAATCAAAATTGCGTATCAAAATAGCATGTTTTCCTTTAGGCGTGTAGTGATTATTTGAGATTGTTCAGTCTGCAGCGAGAAAATGTCGTTTTCTGGTTTGTATTTGATTAGGACCCTAAATATTTTGACTATATCTATGCTGCGCATAGAATGTATCAATATCATTCTATTCAAAATTATCTTTTCAAAATGTTACTTATTCAAGAAAGCAAACTTATTGGCCGGTAGCTAGAAGTTTCAGCTGGATTTTTATTCGGCTTCCTAATTGGAACAACTTTTGCATTTTTCCATTTATTAGGAATGGAAACCAAATGGAAACATCTGTTAAATAATACTACCAAAAGAGACAATGTACTCTCTGGGAGTTTTTTAATTAGGATATAGAAAATTCCATCATCACCTGATTCTCAACAGAATCGCTTTTTAATTTTATTTTTTGCAAAATCCGTCAGATAACAGTCATGGCAGGATTGCGTGTTCTTAGATATTGCCTCCTATGGACATTTTTCACACGGATCAAGAGCTGAAAATCGCCGTCTATTATAGGGGAAACAGCCCTATTGTTGCGGTACGTTAGCAGCGTTAGAAGCCTATTGTTGTGTATGGAGACCTTCATACACAACAATAGGCTTCTAACGCTGCTAACGTACCGCAACAATAGGGCTGTTTACCCTAATTGAATCGAATTCAACCTCGCATTTCGGTACTGAGGCAGCTCTTGCTTCAACTATAGAAGTAGTCAGATTTTATTTCATCTTTGGTTTGCAATGGAATATTTGGATCGAAGTTATGTTCCATAAATGTACAATATTTCTCCCAATCAGTTCTACAGTTATTTATAGTAGTGCTGTTGGGTTTAAAAAAATATGTCTTGGGATATTTCAAAATTTCCTGGAAGGTGATCAGAACCGTCAGTCAGCATGGGTGTACCTCCCCTCGATGTCGCTCACGGTATCAGCAAATTTGGTAGACGCTATGTTTTCTGTGGACATTGCTTGTTTTTTTGCAACTCGGCAGATTATCTTGTTATCTCCGATAGAAGCAAAAATTTAGTGATAAGTGTTGAAATAATGGACACACTTTAACCAACATATTTACTGAGATTCCGGTATTTGCCTCATACTTTACTGATTTTCAGCAAAACAGCTGTAACTTGTTTAACTCTGTACCGGATATAAAATGAAGAACGATAAGAATGAACAGAAAATCAGTCCTCTTCATGGGGAGTGTTCCATTTCTTACATGAAAATAGCTTTTATTATGGTTTCAGTTTACAGTTAGTGATAGCAGGAGACAAGTTCCGGGAGAGTGAATTATTGCTTGTCCGGAATAAGTTGATGATTTTGGTAGAAATAGACGATCTTCTAGCATTTTTGACGCAGGACTACATGTGTGATTTCTATCTAGGGGTACACTTTGAAAAAAAAAACCGAAAATGGAACATGTAACAAAATTATGAAAGATTTTGAACGTTAATAACTCAGCTGCCCCTGGACCAATTTCAATAATTTTATCACCAATCGATCAGAAATATTTCTACGCATCTGTTAAATCAAGACTATATCATTTTTCAAAATGTAACTATTAAAAATTGCACGAATGTGCAACTGTTGCTATGATAAATAAAATTATCACCGATTGCCTGCGCAAAGCGATTTCCCTAACATAGATTTCAAAGTTGAATTCCATCCGGGCTCATCAAACGGTGTTTATTCAATCACCGCGTGGTGAGTAGTGGTGTTCTCCAGTACACAACGAAAGGCTGCCTGCTAGCAGTGAGCTGCAACCCACATGAGCATCCATAGAAGGAGGAAGAAGCCGCACCGCTATTGATAGGAATCAGTAGCTCTTCGTGAGTCGCTGTGGGCCATCTATGTCAAGCGCGTCATACTACAGAGCATAAACAGAGAGACCATGTAGTTCTACGTCACCACCTTGTAGTTTTTTCTTCTCTAAATGGTGTTCACCACTTGATTCACCGTTTCTAAAATCGCGTGCTTGGCACATTTTTTGCAGCGGCAATTTCACTCAACTTTGAATGGTGTCTGCTTGTGCAAATCCCAAGCAAATTAATAAATGATTAGCAAATCAATTATTTTGTGGCAAAAATTTACAACTGTCTGCTTTAGGATTACCGAATTCCCCAGCAAGCTGTCGAAATGGTTGCCAACGCCTTGGCCCTGAAAAATCCTCGGGAACTACCCCGAAGGATTTTTTCGCTGAACTGAGTCTCGACATGTGCTCAAGGAATATATTGTATAACGGGATTAAAGACAAGTGTTTCAAATGCTAGATGGAGGGGGACCAGATGAATTTCTGACTATAGCGAAAAGTCCGGAAACAGTCAGAAAGGTAACTTCTAGAGATGAGAAAATTGCCATGCCAAGGACCTCTCCTCGTAACATGGAGTAAATCGAGGTAAGAAACGGCCCATGGACATGATGAAAACATTACGGTGATTAAAGGGTGATACGGTCAAAATTTGGTCAAGGGAAAACGCGTGTAAATCGGTGAAATCGTTTATTTAAAAAATCAAATTAAATTTCTTTTTCAAGTTCAATTAGTATAAAATTCAGGAAAAATATTCAGTTAGGCTTCCGCTTTTCCAAATCCGAATTGCCGGGCCTTACGCTTGACCCCTGCCATCAGATTTTGTACAGCCACCTTGTCCACCTTCTTCGCCGCAGAAAGCCTCGCCCTTAGCAGTTTTTTTGGTCTTCTTTAGGTTCCGCTTGACAATAGCCCAGTATTTCTCAATTGGGCGGAGCTCTGGCGTGTTGGGAGGGTTCTTGTCCTTGGGAACCACCTGCACGTTGTTGGCGGCGTACCACTCCATGGCCTTTTTACCGTAATGGCAAGATGCCAAATCCGGCCAAAACAGTACGGAACAACCGTGTTTCTTCAGGAAAGGCAGCAGACGTTTATTCAAACACTCTTTCACGTAAATTTCTTGGTTGACAGTCCCGGAAGCTATGAAAATGCTGCTTTTCAAGCCACAGGTACAGATGGCTTGCCAAACCAGATATTTCTTTGCGAACTTTGACACCCTAATAAAATTGTTATGGTTATTTTCCTTAACGACGTGTTCTGGGTATAATCCAAACCATTTGTGGAATAGTTCAATCATTTGGGTTATCATTCGTTTATGGTATATTTTTATTAGGGCAGTTTCATGTGCTTGAAAACATCTGCTACCTTTCCCCTTCCTTTTGCCGTATAAAACTCCTGTCCCGGAAGCTGCTTGTAGTCGGCTTTGACGTAGGTTTCGTCGTCCATTACCACGCAGTCAAACTTCGTCAGCATCGTCGTGTACAGCCTCCGGGATCGCGCTTTGGCCGTCGTATTTTGTTTATCATCGCGATTTGGAGTCACTACCTTCTTGTAAGTCGATAGTCCGGCTCGTTTTTTGGCTCGATGCACGGTTGTAGACGATACACCCAGCTTATTTGCGGCATCTCGGAGAGAGAGGTTAGGGTTTCGCTTGAAACTACCGGCAACTCTCTGTCGTCTCAGCGGCTTCCGGTTTTCGATTTCCCCCCGATTCAGACTTCCTGGCTGTCGACAAACGTTCCCCAAATACTTTAATTACATTTGTAACGGTTGATTTGGCAACTTTTAGCGATTTTGCCAACTTTGCGTGCGAGTAGCTCGGATTTTCGCGATGCGCGAGCAAAATTTTGATACGCTGCTCTTCTTGCTTGGACGGCATTTTGACAACTGAAGAGTGAATTCCAAAATCAAAATAGGAGCAACATTCTACACACACACACCTTCAAAATGAGGGGTGTTCAGGTTTTTTAAATGCAAAATTGAAAGAAATACGTCAAGTTGATATTGACTAAATTTTGACCGTATCACCCTTTAAGCAAGTCGGTTTTGCTTATTGATATCCAGATGTTTAAGGTTACAGTTTTTTTTTCACACATCGCTATGAATTATAGTAACACTGGTTAGTAGTTACACATTGAACTTCTTTGCTGGTTTTTGTCACGTTCAAAACTTGTGAATTATGAAAAAAAGGATAGTTTTCTACACCTCGATTTTTTTTTTTGAAAAACTGCTGGAAAATTAGGGAATATCAGGGAATTTGGTTTACTTCATTGAGTCGACACCCTGAGCTATGAAGTCTCAAAAAATTAAATAGCTCGTATGCATTATTTTTAAGAGATCGAGCATTTCAATTCAAAATATTTAATGTTTTAAAATCCATTACTGAATTTCAAAGTCATGACGATATTGTTCGCAAAATTTTACTCCAGTTTGAAAAGCATCCAACATGGAGTTAGTTTTAAGCGTATCAGTAATCATGTCCATTAATGATTTCTGTAAAAATTACATGAGCAGTAATGCTTCCTAAGTAAAAAATATCAAATCTTCCGTTTATGTTGGCTGGTATTTTGATTTGAAGTTGAAGTTGTTTCTGATAATATGGCCTTTAATTTGATGAATGTTTGCAAATAGGGTGTTCCTAAGCATGGCAAACGTAAAAATATATCTTATTCATTTCTGATTATATAATGATTGAACCTTATACAAAGTTGTAGATTACGTATTTTAAAATAAAACTTTTCTAAAGAAAATATAATGGTAACACTTTTATAATTGTTATCGCTATTTTGCTCAACGACGGTTTCGGGGTATCATTCAAACCATGTGTGGAATAGTTCCATTATTTGCGTTATCGTTCGTTTATGGTATTTTTTTGTTATTATGGAAAGCATTTGTCTATAGCAGTTTTTATTATTTGAGATAGGGTGTTCCCACCCTATCCACTTGATTCGGTGATTTGATGTGAAGTGATAAAAGTTATTATTACCAGCAGCACGGTTGCTGCGATGATTTCTGTGTTTCGGTCGTCGCTGTGTCGCTGCCAATTTTGACGCAAAAAAACAAAACCGCGCTGCGAGGAAGCGTACACCATTTTCTTTATTCATTTATGTGATCGAAGTTGAAGAACGACCATGTATTATTTCGAAGTTTTTTTTATTAAGTAAGTTAAGGTAAAACAGTGCATTTTATTTTAATATACAGTCCATTTAATCTGCCGATCGATGGGAATGGCCCCAACATAGGGTGCCCTAAAAAAAATTATGTGTATAGATTAACTCTTTTATTTAAATTTGTACTTGAAATTTGTTTGCTACAACTGTTTTTCTACTAATTAAATTGCACATTTCAAAAATATAATTTTTATTTTGTCATTTCAAGGCCCACCCTATTTGCAACTATCATCAACATAAAGGCAACAACTTCACAGAAGACACTAAAAAAAATGGCGGCCATCATTGGTCCGGCAGTGTTTCTACCGGTCCGCTTTCAGCGCAAATTTACTGAGACTTGAAAAACTGTGGCACGTTTTCGCGCTATTCATGGTCCCATAAAAACTCCTCTGTCCCCCGTCCACCGAAATACAAAACAACCCGGAGAGAGAGAGGGTAACCACCCGGGCATCAGAAACATACTCTTACGAAAAGCCTTAGCAACAGGTTAACTTGTATTTGTTTGTTACGATAGAAGGCGTTTTGACTTTTCTTTCTCTCTTGAGCTTTCGTTGTCTTTCTCTTATCGTGGTGCGAAGCGATATGGCCAAGATTGTCAAACACGTTTCACGCGTAGACGATTTTATGGTGGTGGTTCGTGGGGTCTTCCGTTATTGTCGAAATTTGCTAAACGGCGAATTGATGGAACTTGGTTGTTGTTCCCGTACACTTTTACAATATCTATGTGATTCTATTCAGCCAATCGAGAAATATAAGATTCCATTATAGATTTGCATAAAAATAAAACTGGATTTGTAATGTTTCACCGCGTGAACAGACTCTGTAATGTGGGCGTAGGAAAGTTTTTTTTAATACTTTGTTAATTTTTATGTTAGGGGCTGTTCATTAACTACGTAAACAGTTTTTGGGACTATTAACCCCCCCCCCTCTCTCTGCGTAGACAATTTCCCTTACAAAAATTTTAAAATTTGTGTGAGCCGTGGATAATTGTCAACCTCCCCTCCCCCTCTAAACTGTGTACGTAGTTTATGAACAGCCCCTTAGTTAAATTTTCGAGCAAAGTTTATTTCCCCAAATGAACTGCGGCTAGAAAATCAGCTCGTGAAAGTTTTATGCGATCATATTCTTCTGGAAAAACTTGCTTGTACGCTAGCTAGAACTGCCATTACATTTGCTGTAAGAAAAAATGCGGTGGATGTAAGAAATTGTGTATAATTATGTTTGTACTGCTTGTCTATTGCGATTTACTTCATTGCTACGGCACTGTCACTCGAGTCGAACGTGAGTTCTCTTTAACAGATTCGCATGACATTCCCCTTGGGACTTGTTTGTTTGTCTTGTAAGCAGCTTATCGACTTCCCGGTATTTCCTGATAAGAAACATCCAATCTATAAATCTACCGAAATCAAAGAAGAATAATACTAAGAAAGTTTACAACTCTTTCGACAACGCTTCCTAACTGGCTTGAATTGGGTTTGTTTTTCTTTTGTCTGCAGAGTAACTGGGCAACAAATATTTTTGAATAATAGTTGATTTTCTAGCGAAACTTATTTACAGTTCGAAGATAATTGTATAGTTTAGACAGTTAAGATAGAATTCAATTACTGGTCTGCAGAGAACTCGGAAAGTATAACTTGGAAAAACTATAAGGGAATATAGAAGAAATTCTTTAGATTATTCTGGGGGGAATTCTGAAGACAAGTTCTGCTAAGGAAAAAAGTTGAGAAAAGTTTGAATATATCTGCGTTGTATATTCTGCGTTTACATACAGCAAATCGTCAACTCGGTACTCTTACTCACCCGTCAGGTTAAGGCCTGAATGTCCTTTGCTGTACGCAGAAGTCGTCACGATGCATGGCTGCACATCGTCAGCATCGAAGTCTGCGGAGGCACCACAAGTTGCCTTCCAACTGGTTGATCGACCTTGTCCGTTACGTCCCTCATAGTCTCGTTTCATTTGCACTCCACCGTAGATAGATGCAGTGATGCAAAATATCATGACACTCACTCGACAGTCGTCAACGCATCAACCGACTATCGCTGACATTACGTTTTGTCACGCAGTGAGAGTTAGAGCCGTGGCAAACAATAATCACCAGAAATGGTCGCTGCTCACAGGCAAAACGTAACACTCACTGCTGATGTTGAAAAGCACAACGGATACAGTGAAGACTTCTGCAATACGATGATGTGAGAAAGCGCAACGACAGCAGAAAATGAAAACAATTCCTACGCATTCCAAGTTCGTTTTGGCACGTGAGACTGTGTGAGTTACAAACAAAACTGGCAAAATTAAACGGTACCTGTTGGGCTCACTCACCAACACTTGCACATAAGCAAGCAAAGCAGCAACTGCCTCAAAATGAGCACACTAGAGTGTCGTGATTGTCGGGAATGACCAGATCGGTGATAGATCACCACCGAAGACGACATTCACCAGTTGCTTTTTACTTCTTTCGTGAGTTTGATGGATGGTCATGGACAGTGCTTCGACAAGCACATTGATAGGAATGTACCAAGCGTGACTAATATCAGCTGTTTGATGATCGTGATTGTGATAGGTCGCAACTCTGCATAGATGGTACGCAACATACAACAGTAAGGACAAAGTAAGGTCCAAACATGAAGTCTTCTTAATCGTTTAAAAATTCAGATCATATGATCTACTTAATCAAACAGGCCTTGCACAATATCCTTAGCAAACAGAATATGTCCAAACACATTCATAGAGCCTATGTGCATAAATTAAGATCAAATTCCATTGTGTATAAGATGTTCTAAGTTCTTCAAATCGTCCTGAAAATTTGATCATTTGATCTATTAGACAATGCCCCTAGCTTCAAAACATGTCCAAGTGGATTGGATTCATGGAATCAATAATCCATCTTTTATGATCCCTTTTTATCTATATCAGATCAGATGTTCTAGGTTCTCCAAATCGTCCTGGAGTTTATATCAAGTTCAACTCCGACTGAGAGAATGTCAATAACATTGAAATACATTCGAACAGATTCATAGAGTATATACGTACCATTTGGGGCATCAGATAGTCTAGTTGGTAAAGCGCGGTATTACGAAGCCGAAAGCGGTGGATTAGATTCCCGGTCCGGTCGAGGGCATCTTTCGGTTTGGAAATTTTCTTGACTTCCCTGGACATAGAGTATCATTGTGCTGGCCATACAATATACATATTCATGCATCGGTGTTGGCATAGAAAGCTCTCAATTCATAACTGTGGAAGTTCATCTATAACACTAATTTGAGTGCCGGCAAAAGCTCATCAAAAGAGCGTTAAAGACAGGTAGGAGACGATACACTGGTGGCCTTTAAATTAGCACAATATGCTGAACCATGAACATCTTAAATACACAACAATCGTTCGTAAAAGATGCACTTGGACTCCATGGAATTGTTTGGGATACATTTCGTTTCTAAGGACATTGACTCAGTCGTTGATTGGCTAGCGATGCATTTGAGCTGAACTTCAGTATGGTATGGAGGTCCTTGAACATCGTATATACATGGAAATAACTATCTTAAGCACGCCGTCGTTTATTGGCAATATGGTTGAAAATTTTAAAAACTATAACACTTCTGAAATTTCAAATTATAAATAAGCCATTTCAACCAGCGACAGCTTGAGCATGCTCACATGAGCGAGCTCACCGCTCGGTTGACCGCTCACCATTTCACAAATGAATGCAAGGGAGGAGAAAAGCAGCTGGCCAAATCATTTTCTTCGTCAATTACTTTCGAGCAACGGTCGGATAAGTGTCGGACACGACGTATGAGTGGAACAGCTCGCATCGCACCAATACGAAGACGACGACGAAAGCACCCACATCGACCGGAGGAAAGGCTTCCTGCAATAGGCAGCATGACTGGGCTGCCTTCATCCAGTCGGCATTGACTTGCGCTGGTGTTAAAGAGTCAAGTAGCGCTAGTTGTTGTTTCACAACAATCCAATTCAATGCTGCTCGGAACACGTCTTGCAACTAGGAACGCTCTGACGAAAAATACTTCAAAAGGGAGGGGCCTAATAATCTATTCTGCAAGTATATAACAGACTGTAAAACTGAACGTGATTAGTTGCAATTCCATTAGCTGTGAGGACAGTCATCATAACTAATTTGAAAGACCAAAAAGTGGATGCGGACATCGAAATGAGAAGCATTACCAACGGCAACAACATCTTTCGAATTTTACACAACTGAGTTTGACTACAATGATCACCTGCGTGATGCTGCTGCCAGGAAAGCCGACTGAGCACGCTGTCTCTGGAGATATCCAAGTACACCAGTTTGTTCGCTTCGATCCAAAATGGCAGTTTCATTTGTGACGGAGATGGTCACCAAACATTTGGTAGGACCCTGAGGGACACGGGCATCGGAGGCTCTCAGAGTAGCTTCACCATCTTCCGGACGTTTCACTGCAGCCGTTTCGTCAGGCTGACTACAAAATTGATCACCTGCAACATTTCAACCGCTTCAACAAACAATCTTTTAACATTACAGGTATCAATAATCACTATTTTTTCATCAGCTACACGGCAGCCGTCGCAAACGATCAAAAGAACACTATTCGAAAAACAACTGTCCTTTTCAGAGCCACCAATTCAAAAACGGAAAGAGTTAAGATAATAGATTATATATCAATTAAAAGAACTAAAGGCTCAACATATTTGTTCCGTCCACTAACGGTCCTGCAGAGTTGCGACCTATCACAATCACGATCGCCAAACAGCTGATGGGAGTAACGCTTTGTACATTACTATCAATGTGCTCGTTGAAGCTCTCTCCATGACCGTCCATCAAGTTGACGAAAGAAGTTTTTTTTTTAAACTTTATTTAAGAGATTTTTAGCCTTAGGCTAGTTCATTTCTTGACGAATAAAGAAAAAAGCAACTGGTGAATGTCGTCTTCGGTTGTGTTCCATCACCGATCTGGTCATTCCCGACAATCACGACACTCATCTGTGCTCGTTTTGAAGCAGTTACTGCTTTGCTTGCTTATGTGAGTGTGTTGGTGAGTGAGCCCAACAGCTTCCGTTTCATGTTGCCTGCTTTGTTTGTAACTCACACATTGTTTTCATTTTCTTCTGTCTTTTCATTTTCTTCTGTCGTTTCGCTTTTTCTCATGATCGTACTGCAGCAGTCTTCGCTGTTTTCGTTGAGCTTTTCAACATCAGCAGCGAGTGTTACGTTTTGCCTGTGAGCAGCGACCATTACTGGTGATTGTTGTTTGCCATGGCTCTAACTCTCACTGTGTACCAAAACGATCTGTCAGCGATAGTCGGTTGATGCGAAGACGAGTGTCACGTGAGTGCATGTTCTCAGACCGTCCCGAAAAGCTTAAAAGAACGTCGTGATTTCATTTGTAAACGACATCGTTTCGCAGTGCAACAGAACTTTTATCAAAATTAAATTTCTATACAGCTACCTATTAAGCAAGGGCATGATGCTACTCTGTTATTGCCAGATTAGCTATAATTACACAGAGAACCAATAGACGATGCTTGAGACTGGCAAAAATGTAAAAATTGATGAGCTCAAACTAGGCAACCAGCGCTGGCCGCGCCCAAGCGCCAATGTCAAGAAAGGAATAGGTAGGAATGTATTGACGTGATACTCACTATGTTGGATGCCGAGATGTTGGATAAAAGGGGTGGGCTTGCAGCAGGATTCGTTTTGGTAAACGCTAAAAATTTATATCCTAACGATCCTATAACGCGAAAGAGCTTGGAATTGAACACACGGTCTTTTGCTCAGTACGCAAAAATGTCTGCCACTAGACAAACGAGTTCCTTATATTGCAACAATGATTAACGAGTCTTGAATGTAGTAAGCAAAAATGGTCGGTCTAAGGCCACCGAGCCCCTCATAATCATACCATCTATGATCGAGTTGTTGTCGTAACTATTCAAACCCGATACCAACGGAGACGACGACGCCGAAAACAAGTTCCGAGTACCGGCACGTTAAAAAGCGGCCTTGTGCATAAGGTTATTTAATAAAACATCAAAATAGTACACCTATAGCATAGCATAGTGCACCATACGTGACCGAACAAATCGTAAACGTTTTTTTTTCAAACACAATGCAATTTTCCATGCGCAAAGTCTGCATTCAAACACAATGAGTTAACATTACAGCAGTGTTATCTTCCTTTTCACTAGAAACTGCAAAAAAAAAACAACATGATTATTCTCACTAAGCCCGAACAAAAGATCACGTGCGATCGAGGTAATCCCATCATGCAGCAAACATAGTTTTAAATGGAACAAACTCGCCAAATCCAACCATGATACCTGTCCAACGCTAAATTCACTAGCATAAACATGAGCATAACTGACTGCCCACGGCCGTCACTTCATTACTGTCAGATCAACTGTAATTACACAGAGAACCTGGAACTAGCTATCATGGGCCATTAAATCGCATGATGTCCTCTTAGAATGTCTCGTTATAAACTAAAACAATATTTTTTACTCCATACGGAATCATTACTCATAAGCAGAAAAATATGCCAGTGCTTATTTTTATTTAAGACCAAATTGTATTTTTTACTTTTTCTTTCAAAGATTGTTTTTTTAGATATTTACGAAAAAACTGTATATGTATTTCTACTATTGTCTACGTCGGTTGATGAAATAAATAAATCTGAAATCTGAAACCTTTCCTTCTTTCCAGTTCAGCTAGTGTTGCACACTTGTAAACTCAAGATGGATTTGTACTTGAACGTGAACACGTAATAAACGCACGTGCGTACATCATCAAAGTTTCGTATATTGATTACAACTCAATAGCAGACACCACACGGGAAAAATACGTGAATACAGTCAGCCCTCTTATTGAAAAAACTTTTCTAAAGTTCTACGAAACCCATTTTCAGTGGCCTTATTACACCAAAGAATACCTTTAACATCTATCTTGAAGATGAATGAGAAAGATTTTCAATTATTACTATGTGAAATTATTGAAAGATAAGCTCTTTGACTACAGCAACAGATGGAGCCTCCTAATTCCGGGCATTTTTTTTTTGTTAGAAAAGTTGTTATTTGTCTCCGAATAGGCTATCTGTTGCAACAAAATTTAATGAGGAGCAGGCCGGTATTGATGACCCATCAAAATTATTGTTGAACATATTGACGTCAAAATATTTATTGTGGTGCACTAATCTCACAACCAACTTCAATCAGATCTGCTCGCTTTTATACCCACGAAAAAAAAAATACATATCAAAGACAGCATTACACAATACATATTTACACACAGAGAGGCAAGGAACTTGGGGAGTCTAGGATACTCGCATCTCTTATTCGCTCGCTCGCTCGCTTGCTCTCCCTCTTTCTTATCTTAAATCAAATTAACGTCGTAGCACAGAAACACTCGCTGAGCGGTGCTCGCGCTCCAAAAAATGGCTATCTTTGTCACGTTTTTCTGTCATGCCGGTGGCTCAATCCAATAATGACCGAAAAGGCTGTTTTCGAAAAAATTCCACCTGTGCGATTCGCACAAAAATAGCACAACAATAGCCGACCGCTGATTGACTACCGCCAAATTGTTATTTATAGCTCTCCACCTCCCTTTGTTCGTTCGTTTATTCGCCGGAACGTGATAATTATCGAAAGACTTGCGCTGTACAATTGTCAAAATATATTACCTCGTACTTCTATTGCAGGCCGCAATTCTCGACTAACAATCGTTCATGGCTTTAACCGGTTTGTTGTTCGCACATGTTGAACCCCAAAATGCAAAAATCAAAAAATCAATAGTGAAGTTCGGCATGGGAAAACTTTGTTTTCCTCACGGTAGCGGATGGTTTGGCCCTTTTCAATTATATGTCCTTAATTGTCGATTTCTATACACACATGAAGACAACAACAGTGACCACAATCTGACTTTATTGCCAATATACTTCCCGTTGGTATCGCTCTCCTCTCTTGAAGACGAGATTCATTTTTGGCGACGACGGCGAAGACGATAAATAATAATGATAAAGACTGTCACGTCACTGTTTGTTGGCTGGCTCCGTTATTACCGTTAGTAACATACGTCAACAGAAGGCACAAGCGCCTAAACGCATGAAGTTGTCTCGAAAAATTATAGAAAGGGTTCAAGGTGATAATAACAACGAAAAAGGAAAAACATACCACATTCATTCATACGCGACTCTCTCTCTCTCTCTCTTTTTCTCTGCGTTGGATCTAAATTCTCCTTTTCTGCTTCATTCCATTACTTTGGGCTTGTGTGTGACCGCACTGTGCGCACATTCACTCGGCGCATGCTCTTCTGGTTCAGCGCTGGTGTCCCCTCAACAAGAGCTAGTTTTAGGCTTCGGTTGATTTTGAACTGAATTAAGTTTCTGAAATTCAACACTTTGCTTGGCGAGAATTGTACATTCAATTAGCATCCTTGCTCAGTTTAATATGCGTTGATCGGTAGGGTGAAGTATATTGTTTCTGACAGGAGGAGGACGATGCAATATTGAATCGAATCTCTATATGAAATTCGAATTAAGAGAAAGCACCAGCTCATGTTACAACCCAATGGAAACTTTTAGAACTTTTCTTTTTTGTGCCAGCCTAATTCACCAGCACCTTGTATAAATAGCTATTTATGCAACAACACTGAAAAAAGATTTCACTTAGTTTCTATTAGGAACGCATATCATATTTTTCCAAAAATAAAAATAATAATTGTTATCTGAATATCACATAGCATAAGAAATTGTACATGAGAAATCATATAGATTTCATTGGACATCAATTATGGGATCATATGAAAGTTATGTGAAATTCACATGTGTATTTTCCACTGATAATGTGATTTATTTTATGAGTGAAATTTGAGCATGAGCATGATTGACTGCCCACGGTTGCTACTCTGTTATTTCTAGATCAGCGGTAAATACACAGAGAACCAATATACGATGCTTGGGCATCGTAGCTATACACAGAGAACCAATATGCGATGCTTGAGCATTCATCCTCAATGTGTGAAAACTGGTAATCTCAAACTAGGCAATACCAGCACCGGCCGCGTGTTGACGTGCACTCGCTTTGATGGAAGCCGAAGCGTCCTGTGCAATTCCACACGGAGAAATTGAGATGTTGGGTAAGAAGGTTGGAATTGATGTTCTAACGATCATGTAACACGAAGGAGCTTGAGATTGAACCCACGGTCTTCTGCTCGGTAAGCAAAAACGTTTGCCGCTAGCCAAACGAGCTCCTTTTTAATCATGGAGTTGCTGTTATTACTATGTAGTCATATTAGCAAATAAAACGATTCACGAATCTTCAATGTGGATGAGCATGAGACTAGAGTCATGATGTTCTGCTCAGTAAGCAAAAACGGTCGCTCTAAGGCCACCGAGACCATCATATTCAATCATACCGTTACTCAAGTTGCGATTTGACCATACATGTCTTAAATAAGAATGGACCTCGGACCGCGTGTTTCTGCTCAGTAAGAAAACCACTGCAACCGACGATCTTTCAAAGGCAAAAACTAAAAGCTACGAAAAAGTACTTACGCACTGTTCAGGCTATCAAAACAAGCTATGACCGACGTGAAAATTGAGCGATTAAACAAGCTATTCATACGAAAATACGTTTTCGAAAGCAGTTAATAATGTATCCCAAACAGGATTATATTTTCTAAACATTCCGAAGCATTCGGCCCAAGATCTATCAGTTACGAGTTTCTAGAATAGAAGCATGAGATACATCGTAATGTCTTTTCTCCCATAATACTCCACTATGTTCTTGCATTCGGGTGCAAACCTTACCGACATTAACGCTTTTCTTATGTTCTAACTAAAACCGGAAAAGATATCGCAAATGCAATCACCATGGCAGCACCAACACAACCTTAAATAAATTTGGGAAATTTTCGTAAAGAAACGATAAAATATACACAACCACATAAAAACAGATATACAGTGAACATGGTACTCTTCCTAATACAAAACCAAAAACAGAGAAATTATCTGCAAGCATCAAATTTATGAAAAAACTTTTCTTTTTATTGCCGGATGCGTATCTAGAATTTTATAAAATACGGGTAGGCATAAGTCTATTTAATTTCTAAATTTTAAGTCTAAATAATATTTTCGATAAGCGCTAAGCAATTTACATAGTGAAGCTTATCCAAAAGTATCTCTTCTTCAAAGAATTGTTTTATTTTAATTTTAAATTTGATTTAAATTAACCTCACAATTGAACAGGCGAGTCTTGTCTCTAATAACAAAGCATAACAGTTAACAAGGACTGAAACATCCTGTTCCCTTAGTTTGAAGTTGTAAGGACTAGATCTTATACCAGTAACACACCACGACAAAATGATCTACTAGCATTACTGGTTTCTATTTATGCAACAAGATTCAAAAAGAAGATTTTTTTCAGCACGAGTCGTAGTTTATCCAATGAAGGTTGCCGAGTTGGATAATAAGGACGAGTGCTGAAAAAAATCTAACTTTGCAACAAGTGGCACACACTGGATGCTAAAAAGTAGTACTTTCATACACTGTTATTTTAGTTATGAAAAGTAGGCCATTGAGTGCTAAAACACTTTTTTGGCACTCAGTATCACTTTTCGACACTGTTTTGAATAACCCAATAGCCTACTTCCTAACTAAAATGACAGTGTTAGTGACATCAACTGCAACTGGTTGCATAAATAGGTATTATCATGACAAAAATAATACTGGGTGATCAGTAACGGTAAGCAAAAAAGATAAAATTGTTTGAAAGTTTGTCTGCAACAAACGCGGTTGATGACATAGCTTGATCAGAACGGTGATCTAAGGGAAATGGATGTAATGTCGGCCTAAATGCCCCTAATTTGAGCCCATACATAAATTCAGCAATCGACTAAATTTTCAATAGCGACCAAAAGTATCCTTTAGTACCGTCTCATCATCTAGATAAAATTGATAAATAGCTGATTTTTAGCGATGGGCTCAATCTTAGATCCATAGGCCAACATTAGAGTCATTTCCCCTACATGTGGCAAACAAATTTTAATTTTTTTTTATCTTTTTCCTTCCACCGTTCCGATCAAGCTATGTTGCAGTGAGAGTTTGTCGTTGACAATCGTTGCAAGCGTTTTGTCTAAACTTTTGCTTGTTCTCTTTGATTAACAAGACTTGATTGTGTCGTACCGTTCTAGTATGCATCGTGGAAAGTTTTTCCGAATGTCACTCGTTATCTAATGTGTTTTTAATGACAATTATGATGAACATTCGTTCACTAAAGTAGCCCTATTTTTAAACGTGATCAAGCGGTCATACCAAACGGTGGAAACTAGCAATTTTAATTTGCTCACTACTTGGCTAGCCTATTGGTCCCAAGCATATCGATTAACGTACCCCATTCTTATTGAAATTCTAGTACTACACTATGCTTGTTTTGATTCGCTATGAAAGTTTGACAGATTAAATGAGGGACTCGTGGATGTTCTTATGTTTCAAGGGGTGCATCGATTAGCTTGGGACCGAAGAGAGTACCAGAGCTGAGCCAGAAAGTTGAGTACGTTTCTTCGGGACCTTCTAGTCTTAGAGTTACCTCTATGGTCATAAGTGTTAAAGTAGCCTCAAGATAAAAATCATTCTAATAAAGTTTAAAAATAAAAGCAGTCATACCGAAACCGCATGCCACCACGGCATTCGCAACCAGGCAATATACTCTCAGCTGTAAACATCAAGTTCGAATGTCGCCTAAATGACGTCATTTCTATCCTTGAATAGCGCGTAGTGAAATTACACGAATTATGCAGTGTAAATACGTAGCAGGCACATAAAATCACCTAACTTTGGACAGTAAAAGGTACCCAGGTTTCAAATGTTGTGCAAATGCATACTTTTTTATTATTAAAAATACCATATAAGTGCTTGTTTGCTAAATGAATTGGAATGACGTCAGCACGCAAGTTTCATTAACCGGAATTTTTCACCTCTACAGAGTACACCGTGTACGCTAGGAAAAAGTCATGTAAATTTCGGTGCAAGCATTCCAGATAACACAAAGCTTCGTCACTAAAGACGAGATAATGAGTTTAATCAAACGTGCTTTTCATAATAAATTCTGATGTTAATTTCTAAGGAATTTTGTGTAAATTTTCTGGAGAATTCTGAGTACAATTGCATGGCGATTTAAAAAATAATTCTAAGGGAACTGGAGGAGAATTTCAAGAAATTTCTGGCAGGAATTTACGATAAAATGTGAGAGTTCCTTTTTTTATCTAGTTCGTTTATTTGGAAGGTTCAATCGCGTTAGCCTATAATTCATTGTTCATTGTTTGTAACAAAATTCACTTATTTCTATGTCTTGTAAAGCTTGAGTCATTTAATATCTGGACGCACTGTTTAGTTTACTGCAGTACTCCTAGCGGTCGGATTTGGAATGTTTTGACAGTATTTTTTTAAATGTTTCCTTTTTCAGTGCTGAAAAGTTCGTCACGATTCATATTGTTTGAAAGAAGTTATACTTGATGGAAGCCGCGAACCAAAAATTAATTTTGTACACCCACGTTGAAAATCAGACGTGGTCAGGTTCAAATAACACTAATTCGTTGAAATTGGCAAAATCGACCGTGTGCAGTGCTCTCAAACGTTTCCGTGAGTGGCATACTATCGATCGGCAGGATCCATAGCAAGCGTCGTAGGGGAAGTAAGGATCGGAAGTTGCATTTGAAGGTGTTGAAAATGGTTAGGTGCAAACACAGAGCTGTCGGATTATGATATCGTCAAGAAATTCAATGCCAGTCAAAGCATGGTCAGAAGGATTCGTCAGCGAGAAGGATTTCGATCTTTTGGGCCAGTTAGCAACCAAACAGACACTGAAGCAGAATCTAGTGGCCAAAAGACGTGTCCGGAAGTTGTACAATGAGGTTCTTACAAAGTACGAAGGATGCATCCTCATGAACGACGGAGCGTACGTGAAGATGGATTATGGGCAGCATCCCGAACAAAAGTTCTATAAAGCCACTGGTCGAGGTGATGTCCCTAGCAAGTTCAAATTCGTTTTTGTCGATAAATTTGCAATGCAGTTTTTGATCTGGCAAGGTATTTGTAGCTGCGTACAAAAACCCAGATTTTCGTGACAAACAAGACTATGTTTTCCAAAATGTACAAGTAGGAGCAGAGTTGCGACCTATCACAATCACGATCGCCAAACTGCTGATGGTAGTAACGCTTTGTACATTCCTATCAATGTGCTCGTCGAAGCTCTCTCCATGACCATCATCCATCAAGTTAACGAAAGAAGTAAAAAGCAACTGGTGAATGTCGTCTTCTTTTGTGATCCATCACCGATCTGGTCATTCCCGACAATCACGACACTCATCTGTGCTCGTTTTGAAGCAATTGCTGATTTGCTTGCTTATGTGAGTGTGTTGGTGAGTGCGCCCAACAGCTTCCGTTTAATGTTGCCTGCTTAGTTTGTAACTCACACAGTCGCGCCTGCCGAGACGAACTTGGAATGCGTAGGCATTGTTTTCATTTTCTTCTGTCGTTTCGCTTTTTCTCATGATCGTACTGCAGAAGTCTTCACTGTTTTCGTTGTGCTTTTCATCATCAGCAGCGAGTGTAACGTTTTGCTTGTGAGCAGCGACAATTACTGGTGATTGTTGTTTGCCATGGCTCTAACTCTCACTGCGTGACAAAACGATCTGTCAGCGATAGTCGGTTGATGCAAAGACGAGTGTCACGTGAGTGTCATGATATTTTGCATCACTGAGTAGGAGTGCCTGAAAAAAACGTATTCTTCCGTACATCTGTAAAGTTGTGGCCTGATTTGGCAAGCTACCACTACAGCGGAGAAGTTCTGGAGTAGTATCGAGACAACAGGGTAGATTTCTTCGAAAAGGACATCAATCCATCCAATTCCCTTTATTCTCAATTGAGAAACAGCAGTTGAAGAAGAGTGGAAAGGTGATTTGGGATGCGACAGAGATGAAGAGATGGTGGAACAAAAAGGCCGCTCAGGGTGGCCAACAGAGTGTCAAAAATATGATGAGTGGGATTCGGAGAAAAGTTCAAGATTTCATCAAAACTAAATCGGAATATTGGAAACGCCCCGTCATCAGAAAAAATTACGCATTTTCGTGCACAAAATGCACGGCCTTTTTGGTTTATTCAATAGATAGTGGGTACATTATCAAATAGCTTTGGGGGTAATGTGGCTGGCAGCACAGCGAGAGAACGTTCAATGAAAATTAACTCTTAAACAACAATAATTTATGATGGTCCTGAAAAGAACCGCTTGCGGGGAGCCTTTCGTTGTGTTGATGGTGGTCCTGAAAAGGACCGTTTTGTCGTGATGGTTGATTAATACTGAGCTATTAGGGTGTTCAACACGGATGAGGCTGGTGACCTGTATGTTGTTGGGAACGAGGGTGACCCGCTTGGCATAGATGGCCCACAGCGACTAACGAAGAGCTACTGATTCCGATCAGTAGCGGTGCGGCTTCTTCCTCCTTCTTCGGTGAATGAACGCTCATGTGGCTGCAGCTCGCTGCTTGCGGGCAGCCTTTCGTTGTGTACTGGAGAACAATGTTCGACGCCACGCGCCGAAACCACTGCTGCTGCTGCTTCTGCTGGACACCACCACACACGGCGATTGAATAAGCACCGTTCGGTGAGACCGGATGGAATTCGATTTTGAAATCTGTGTTAGGGAAAGCGCTCTTTGCAGGTAATCGGTGATAATTTTGATCACCATTGCAACAGTTGGACATTTGTGTAATTTTAAATAGTGCTTGTTTAGAATTAAAATCCATCCGCTATTGACAGAGTTATATGTGGTCAAAACCTGCCCATTTTTCATACCGTGGTCGATTTTGGTTTTTTGAAATTGCACCCCCAATATGTTCCCAAAAGACGTAATTCTACGTCAAAAAAGGGTATCAGAAGGAGAACCCTCAACGGACTGTTTTTAAAACAGAGGTTAAAATACATACAAAAACACCTTATTTGCTATTGGCTTTATCGTTGCGCGATAGTACAGGAAGTGTTCCACGAAAAGGTGAGCCCCGCATATGTCGCACTCCCTCCGGACGGGGGTCCCTCCGTAGTTGTGGGACACCTTGGTGTGCCCCGTCTTCAGCCACGATGCTACTTTCTGGTCACGATGACAGGATAAAGCTTCCCATTTGTCGGTGGTTCCCTTGGTTTTTTTTAATGTTTATTATTTTTCGTGCGGAAAATTTCCTTTCGGCACAGTTCCGAATGCCAAGGCCACCAAACCCAGATGGCCCAACACCATCCATCTTGGACGGTATCAAACAAGATATATGAAGTTTCTCTCTCATCCTCTGTGAGCCTGTCTCTACTCTAACTGCCTATCAGTTAGCCTGTCTCTACTTAATTTGCCTGCAGCATCAATAAACCAATACCAGAACCAAACTTGGCACGTGTCTGACATCAACGCAGAAAATCTGCAGAAACTGTCCAAAAGTCCAGCAACCATAAACAAACAGGAAACGCATGGTATCTCCGCCTATCATCCCCGTAGAGGTAGGTGACTCACTCACACCCCAGTCCCAGTCACCGTATCAAACGAACGAAGAAGAGCTTTTTGTTTACCCTTGAATCTTCCTTTCTAGCCTCAGGCCAAAGTATTATACCTTATCGACTCGTTTGGTCATGATGACGGTGTTGGTGGTGTTGTTAACAGGTTGTTGCCGCTGCGTCGCCTACCGGCTGAGAGAAGAGACTGCTATCTTTATTGCTCACTGCTCCCCGTTTTTGGCTCTCTTTCTCTTTTGAACTCTCATTCGAGTTTTCGGTCGCTCATTCATTGCGTATGGAGCAGTTCCACGCCAAATGACGAATCGAGCAGATTCGACCTTCTCCGAGTTGCATAATTGTTTGTTATGGGCAATCATTCACATTTCTGCTATGATTCGGCCATATTGTATTGTATTGAATATTGTACTTTTTTTTTCAAGGTGATGTATTCGACATTTTTCAATCAATCGTAGCACGAAAATGGCGTTTCTAATCGAAATGACGTCTGCTACAAAGTTGGAGGGAAATGTAAACGGAGTTTTTTATGTCTTGTATTAATATTTTTGAAAAAAAAAATCGAAGAGAACGATTAAGTATTGGTTTTATGGTTTAACCCATTAACGCCTGGTGATCTATTGAGCTCAAAAGTTATACATGCCTTCACCAAAATTGTACTATGGAACAATCTCTTGAAAATGGTAATCAATTTAGTTCGGCATTGACTTACTAGTTGCTGTTAGTGTCCTTAGCAAACTTCGTTTTATCAACTTTTATAGTTTAACTATAGTTATGTTTGTATTACTTCTGCGTGAAGTTAACGATTTTACATAGTTGAAGATGTCACGTTTCAAATAACAGACTTAAAGTGGTCATATTATACGATAGATAAGGACATGAAAGTATAGAAATGATAGTTCTGTTAGAGTACGGTAGTGTGAAAATTGTATATAGAGAGTAGAAAGATAGCAAGGACAACTTTGAGGAAGGTACCAATCGGGATAATCATCTCTCTTTACCAAACTCCCCCGTTGGAGAGGGATGGTGATGGAGAGGTGCTGCTACTGTACCTTTCGACCAACTTTGCCTATTAGATTGAGCAAATATTTTTGAATAACACATCTGAACCAACTTGAAAAGATGACAAACACAGAAATTGAGTTTGAGGTTTTACCTCCATTGATATGAGTGTGCGGGGCGGGGTATAGTAAGCCCCCCTCTCTAACTACGCTTTTGAGATCAAGTAATTACTTTTGAATAATGCATCTGAACATACTAAAGTGATGAGATAAGAAACTCTGAAAATATTTCAGTTTGGAATCTGAGCTACATTGCACAGTGGTCCAGAATGCAGATTTAGGTGTAAGGATATGTTTTGAGTCTGAAATTGAAACTTTAGACTAAAAGTCTCTTCTACAAAGTTGTTCCTTATAGTTAGGCCCTCATTTTTATTATAATGAATTCTAGGGTGGTTCTTAATATCATTAAAATAAAAAATCTAACTTTTTTGTTTGTAGAAATTAAGGTATACATTCTTCGGCAAAGTTATAGCTGAGCTAATATCAAGCAACTTTTAAAAAGATTTTTTTCGTTTCTCTTAATTGATCGATTTAGAGCTATTTTCTTGAATTAAGTTAGGGTGGCTCTAAAAAACAGTTTTTTTTGCTCTAGATTTCATATTTCAAATTTCTCAGCAAAGGTGTCTTCAAATAATTTTTAGATCTTTAGAAGGTGCAATCGCAAACGCAGCAAGCGCTTGTCGAAATCTTTTGCCGATCAAGAGTTTTTGACGTTTTTCTATTTAAAATATGACCTTTTCAAATGTTAATATCTCTGGTTGGGGCAAACAAAAAAGGTTACAAAAAAATATTTTTTTTAAATTTACTTGAAATTAGCTCAGCTATAACTTTGTCGAGAAATATATACCTTAATTTCTACAATCAAAAAAGTTAGATTTTTTTATTTCAATGATAATAAGAACCACCCTAGAATTTATTATCATAAAAATGAGGGCCTAACTATAAGGAACAACTTTGTAGAAGAGACTTTTAGTCTAAAGATTCAATTTCAGGCTCAAAACATACCTTCCACCTAAAGCTGCATTCTGGACCACTGTGCATTGATACACCGGCAGTGTTGGCAGGAGAAGTTATTTTTGACATTTCGAAACATCGATTTTTGAACAGCTATAATTTTTTTAGAGACATTATAAATAGCACAGTACATCCTTCGTCAAAGTTGTTAGGTACTTCCTGGACTATACTTTTACATAATTAGCTGCAAAGCAAAATTGTGGTCCCTGGTAATGCAAATGCAAAAAAGGAGGTTTTCCATACTAATTTCCATACAAAATTCAAACGCAATGTCGACAGCCGGGCTACAACCAATCGTCCCCAAATTTTGCACAGTTATAATTATCATCCCTAATAGGTACATATCAATGTTAACAACTAAAGTATGTCCAAACTACGCAACTTAACTTGTGTTGGTTTATATATTTTAAAAGAAAACAGTGTTTTTTTTTTCTTTATTAACGAGACTTTCAGCCTTAGGCTGGTTCATCTCTAGGAACAGTGTTTCTATTTCCACTACAAATTTTAAATGGGTCGTCTAATGTGTATCTTGCCAAAAATATAATTGCTGATGGAGAATCACGGTAAAATTATGAAAAGTGCATATTTCCTTTAAAAAATTGATTATGATGAAACTAAGTTTGAAATATTTCAAAAATTGTTACATTTAGGTAGTTTATCGACATGTTTATGGTTTGACATGATTTTTATAATCATATTCCGTCATCAAATTGTACTTTTTGTTGTAAATAATAAATGGTTGAAAAATTATTCAAAAGTTGCTTTGTTTTTTTTTATTAATAGTTGCTCCATCCTGGAGTGGCTTATAAAACGTCCGCTTTTAATGAAAAAAACATCAAAAATATATCTAAAATAAGGTTTAATATATATCTAAGAAAGATTTCAGTGTATATTTTTTATTAAGCCTATTTAGTTCCCTACAACTCTTTCTTAGTAAATTTTTCTCTGCAACCAACTGTTTTGGAACTACATTTTTTTAATAATATGTGTACAAAAACACATAGGCTCTTTTCGAAAATTACTCTTGAGCCGAAATGGTCTTGCCTCCTACGGAAAATCCCGGGTCTATCATACTGAAAATATGTACCAAGTGTTATCCAAATCGAAGATGGTCGAGCACGATTCCAGGTTTTTTGAGGTGATTCTGGATGGAATCGAAATGGTTCTAAAAATATTTTTTCAGGAAGTCGAAGCGTGCAACAACTAAATGTGGTTTAGAAACTTTTCATGTATGAAACTATGGTTTCTAATAGTCCAAACTACAATTCTATCAGGTAGCAAGCTAACTTTTAGCCACAGCATACAATTCTAGATAGAGCTGGAATTAGGGCCTAACAGCTTTTGTAAACAATGACTTCTATCGATGATTCCTAGAAATTCAAGGCTTACCCACGCAAACCAACATCCTCATCAGGTGGGGAAACACTTCCCCTATCCGATGGATATGTTGGTCTGCGTGGGCGTGCCTTGAGTTCCTAGAAATCATCGATAGAAGTCATTGTTTACAAAAGCTGTTTCGCCTTAATTCCAGCTCTATCTAGAATTATGCAAAATTTCATGCAAATCGGAGAAGGTCGAGTCAAACATTAATTTTTGTTTTGCTATTTGGCCTGGAACTGCTGTATGTTGCTCCATCGTTTTGCCACTGTCGCCGCCGGTCGGCCGTCGTGGTGTTCGATGTCGGCGTGTTATCATCATCAACAGCACCGAGTCAGTCCCTCTGCCCGTTCGTCCGACCTTACCCCACTACACCCCATCGATCAATATTTGCTCGTGTTGCGATGCGTGTATGTATATTTTCGGCCTTCCTACGTACATGGGTATGTCGTTTTGGAAGTGATTAGAGCCAGTTTCTTCTTTTGCTTTGCTACGCTCAGCCTCCCCTTGGCTCTCCCCATTCCACCCACCACCCCCGCTCGGTGTGGTAGCGAACGTCTTGTCCCGAGAGGCTCACTACAATGATGGTACACGTTGCTTACCACGCGGGAGCGCTCGCTTCAGTCTTGGTGAGAACCGCCTGTTGAACACACGTTCGTGCCGTTTCGTATTGCGTCTAGTGCGTTTGAAAAGTGCTGCGAATCCGAGCCCTTCTTCTATTACGGGGAAAGTATTACGCGTTGGAAGATAAAGCTTCTTGAAGAATCTTTTAAGATTGTCGATTCGCGTTTTTTTTCTTCTCTCGAATTATAACTAACTTATAATGGCTGCCATTAACCCGTAGTTTATTCGCGTGACGTTTGGTCACTAATCGTCAACAGCAAGGATCTGTGTAGCAAGCAAATCTCTCGGAAAATACGCACTTCGTTCGTTCGTGATCCGCGTGTCCCGCTTCTTTCGTCGATTGTTCTGTTTTGACCGACAATTTCGTCGAAGGTGCAATACCGTGTCTCTGTCGGTAACCGTTCGATCTCGCGTCTGAAATTTCGGATTGTCATATTTTTCGGGAAGTTGATCGAAATTTCTGCGCAATGGCGAAACCGTAAGAAGGTAGTTCACCTCAAGACTCACAGCCGGAAACGGAAAGGATTGTTTTGTAATTCTTTTTATGACTGTGATTACCAAAAAGTGCGACAAGATGTCGAAATAATTTACGACCCAGTGTGTTTTTACCTTGATCGTTTTGCGATCGTCTACTTAAGAAGAAACCTAAGTGAAAGACTAGATAAAATCAATTAAAATTAAAGCCAACTCATATCAGGCAAGATACCGAAGTCAAGCTTCGGTATATAAGTGCGTATCATAACGTCGTTTAAAAGCGCCATGTGTGTAAGATTTCCGTAAAAATATTAAATTTAAACAAACTGTTACCTCGCGAGTGTGTGCAAAGTATTAAAACGAATACGGACCTAAAAACAATCAAACTGGAGGCTAAACGTACAATGAGACCAAGCAAATCGCTGATCATAAGGAAGTTCAAGCGCAATCGTATCAGAACAGTTTTACAAAGGTTAACCTCGACAAGCGGGGGGAATTGCATAGTGGATCGAAAGCATCTTCTTATGAAAGTACCCTAGATTCAGACTCAAAGCGTATTAAGTGCATTTTTAGTTGTAAAGTTGGTAGTGCTGCGATATGAGCTATATGAGTGGCCGTGATCAACGACTCCACGCTGAAGATGGCAGCGATGGTGAACAACCAAAACAGCACCAACCATTACAATCAATTCAACAACCTAGTCAACAACAACAACAACAAGCTCACAAACTGTCACCAACTCAACAACAGCAAAGTCAACATCAACAGCCACAACCTTCCCAAGGGAGGAACCGGCTGTTGCAAAGTTCTCAGTGGAGCAAGAGCTACGATTCGGTTATCAACTATTGGAACACTAGTGGACCTGCCGCCGCTGTAGCTACCGCTGCTGGATATCAGCAGCATTACGGTGGCTATGCACCACCACCTCCTCCTTACCATCACAGCCAGCAGCAGCAACAGCGACAGCTAACACCGCCACTGGCGCATCCCATTTCGCCTACTAGTCCTCCCGAATCAAGCCAAGCTCAACCTTCGTCTCAGTCGCCACCGGCGGCTTCGGCTAATATGTTGCAGCAACAGCTCCACCAACACCCTCTGTCATCCTCATACCATCACCCGATGCACCACTATGTACAGCATTCCCCCGCCCAGTTACGAGGTACCAGCAAGTCGACGGCCCAGTCATCCGGTAAGGCGAGAATTGGTTCGGGAATTCGGTACACATGTGATGCGAACTTTGAGTTTCATTTTCCAAAATCAACTTCCATAGTTATTAATTGCTATGCTTTCTATGCCAACCAATGCATGAATTTATACATTGTGTGGCAAGCACAACTTTATACCCTCGGAGAGCGGGAACATTTCCAACCTAAAAGACTTCCACACAACCGGACCGGTAATCGAACCTCCGGCGTCGGGCTTTGTAATGCCGTGCCTTTACTGACTAGGCTATCTGAGGCCCCAACTCGATTTACGTGCTCTTAATGAATAACACCATGGAAACGTAGACTTGGTGGAATGGCGTGCAAAGCAAGATTTATTGTCATTGTATGCTCCGAAAACTCACGCATATATTTAGGAACCACTGAGGGGAGCAGGGGTACCAGAATGTTTTATAAAACAGTCTTCAACTTTTAAACTTTTAATATTTATTTTTTACTTTTACATGAGTAGAGCGGAGTAGGATTTGCGTTAGTAAGATAGAGAGAGAGAGAGAGAGTCGAAAGTACTAGTTGTCTCCCTCATATCAACGCCAATCCCACTCCGCTCATGCACTGAAGACACCCACTCTTGCTTATACAGCTTCGAGTCCATCGTTTTTTTTTTGTTTGGTGATAAAAACCTTGTCAGATCATCGGGCGAATTTATCGGCGAAAACAAACTTAATTTTGCTGGGGAAATCACCTCGTGCTGTGGCCAGATAAATTTTTTGAACACGGTACACCCAACCGCTAGATTCGCTTACAATTATGTGGGATTCATCATCAGAGGATGTTAGCGTAGACCGCATGAACCGAAGATGCGATATAGCGAGCTGCGGTTCAATGCAAGAAAATGGAGAAAGAAAAGTGTGGAGTGTATTAGTGAGTGAAATTAATCATGTCGAAAAAAAAGTGCCGACTGGAGGACTCGAACCACGAACGTTACGATTATCAGACCTGTGCTTTCTCAATTGCTTTCTCTATTGCTCTCTCCATGCTTCGGGATATGGATTGGCAAACAAGAAGTGCTCATTTCCTCGCATATTCAACAAGGGAATCGAAGCCTGTGGGCGCGTCGTTCTACCATGTTATACATAACAATCAAGGCAAATGCTTGCTTGTGTAGGTGAAAGCATATACCGAACGCGGAATAAAAAAGATAAAAAAAACGTCAATTAAAAAAAATTTAAGGGTTGTGTCCTAGACACGACCGCAGTTTTGATTATTATACTTTATCTTAAATTTTTAAAGTATTTCAATGTTTCGGTTATGGTTCAAAACACGCGACAATTCATGTTGGCATAATCAGACCACGGTTCATCTTACGCATGAGATTATGTATTTAAATTTAATGTAATGGTTAAGAATTGACAGAATTTTCCCTACATAACTACCTTGGGTTGATCAATGTTGAGTTATTTTGCTGTGATCAATGTAGGTACACTAAATTTGACATCGACAACGACTACAACACTTTTTTTTTGTTGATTTGCACAAAAACGCCATGCATGTTGTGAGATAAAACAATTGCCAAAAAATGCATTAATATTTTTCAGTAGCTCCATCATTAGTTTTAAGTTGGGTTTCTGAAGCAGAGAAGAAAGTGAAGATTGCAATTTTTGATAACGCAACAGGCAGTTGTTTTACCTGTCAGAAGACGGTACTTTAAATATTGAACAAAATGTTGGTTCATATATCAACGAAGTAGGGGAGGAAGGGGTATAACGATCATACGGGGTTTATGCACCTCTTTGTTCACCAATTTGGAGGACAATCCTAACATAAAATTACCATGCATCATCATTATGTACTTTACAGCGTGTTCGTAGAATGATTGCAAAATAGAATACTGTGACTTTTCTCAAATTACAACAACATTAATTGAAAATTAGGGGATTCAGCTATTGAATTTACAAGTCAGAGCAAAAGCTTGTATACAGGTTCTCCGCCTGTTTAATGTTTTGATAGTAAACATCATAGTTAAGGTAAACAGTACGTATATCCATTTGGAAGTGAATATTCACTGTAATTATTTTTGAGAGGCACTGTGAACTATCGCAAACTATATTAGAAATAATCTCAGTGATTATTCACTTCCCCTAAGAGCTGTATCTACCGTTTCAACTTCCCTACGAGTTTCTACTTGCCCCGGTGTAGGGTAATGGATTTTGGTTGGGCCTATTCATGTCATTTTCGCACTGCGTCTAAATGTATACCGTCTGTGATTTCTATATGTGGGTTTGTGAAAACCGAAAATGGAACATGTAACAAAATAATGAAAGATTTTGAACATTAATAACTCAGCTGTCTCTGGACCAATTTCAATATTTTTATCACCAGTCGATCAGATATATTTCTACGCATCTGTTGAATTGAAGACTTTATCATTTTTTTTCTTTTCAAAATGTCACTATTGAAAATTGCACGAAAGTGCAACTGTTGCTTTGATAGTTAAAATTATCACCGATTTCCTGTGAAAAGCGATTTCCCTAACATAGATTTCAAAGTTGAACTCCATCCGGTCTCACCAAATTGTGTTTATTCAATCACCACGTGGTGAGTGGTGATGCAGCTGCAGCCCACATAAACATCCATAGAAGTAGGAAGAAGCCGCACCGCTATTGATCGAAATATTGAGATGTTGTGGGCCATTTATGTCAAGTACGCCATACTAAAGAGTTTAAACAGAGAGAACCCCGCTCAAATTCCTATTTCTCCACCAAACACAAGCTTCTGCTGCAGTTAAAAAATAAGATTTATTATATAACACTACGTCACCATTGCGTACAACCCCATAAGGCTGTCCCTTCTTGTTTTTTTTCTATCAATATTACATATGGACTTTTTATTTAATTCTATATTTAAGAGATTTTTAGCCGAAGGGTAGTTCATCTCTTAACATATATATGGACATGAAAAATGTGTGTTTGGTGAAAAAGTCTAACTTTCTAGTTTCTAATAATACTAAAAAATGAAAAATGTACTCAAAATAGGATTTTATTGAAACGTGGGCTCGTTCCGGGCACTTCCTGAGTAATTGCACTAATTGAATTCTTTAATTTAAAAAAAAAGTTGGTCGATTTTTATACATCATCTGAAAGAGCTTAGTTTTTTGAGCACTACGATATTTTTTTCGAAACCGTAGATTTTCATCTCGATTTTTAAATCAAAGTTTAAAGCAAAATATTAACTCCACTGTTTGACACTAAACTAACAAATTGACAGCTCGCTCCCATACAAAGTCCCACTGAGGGGCGCTAAGATGGTAATGTAATCGCGTTTATTTAAAATAGTTCCAGTGCTCCAATTTTGATCAAATTTCGGATTTTGGTTCCATGTTTGATGTAGATTACGAATATGCCTTTACCTCAATACCCTTGGAAACAGTAGATAGAGCTTCTGTCTCTATGATGCACGGTATATGCATTTGGGTTAACATCCGACGCCCCTCCTTCTTTACATATTCTGCACAAAAAATACTTTCTAAGCCCCGCCCCTGACAGGATTTCCCACCGTTTTTTTATGAATGGGGCGGGGCAGAAAGTATCTCTTGTGCAGAATATGTAAAAAAAGGCTGAACTCTGGATGTTTACCTAATTGCATATTTAGAGGTACCAGATATGTTTTAAGTCAGTTGGTGGTAAATCACCCACAGAATAACAATATAGTAACAAAATATTGTGAGCGTTTTTTTTTTCTCAAATTCGAAGCTCTCTGGGCAGTAGTTGGGTAAAAAAATTAACGGAATTAAACCTTTTTTTAACTACATTGTAGTTTGCTTAACAATTATTTCCCGGAAAAAGTGATTGTTAAAGTCCATGTTTTTTTAGGTTGTCGTTATAGGAGAGGGGGGGGGGGGGGGGTGTTGCATAAATAACTTTTCCGCCTTTCATATATTAGGGACTGTTCATTAACAACGTTGATAATTTTTTGGGATTCTTGCCCCCCCCCCACCCCTCGTTGTTAATGAACAGCCCCTTAGTTGAACAGGACTCAAGTCACCTTTAACCATTGACTTGCTCCTGCTTACTGCAGGACCAAGCGCCGGTAATGAGCAGAAGCGCGACAGCAGTAGTTTAAATGATCTTTATTTTAGTTTAACTTGGACGATTACCATATAAATTTTTACTAAGTGATTTAATTGCTTTCTTCATCTTTAGGTATGGGCAAAATTAAAAATTTGTTTTACAGAGTTAGTCCTAGACTTAGTACACGGTCGACCACCTTGGTGGGATTGGTTTGTTTGCGCGACAGCAGTGCTGTTTTATATCTTTTTAAAACGATGTGCAACCAAGTGGTACTCGATTCTGATGACTGGGTTTGGGAAAAACGCTTATTTCATGAAAACAGTGATAAAATTATCATTTGTACATTTTTCAAAAGTTTTATTACAGAAACATTTGAAAAATATTTATTACAGCAGATTCGCAATGTAATATCCTATCGATTGGCGTATTTGTATTTTAATTTCATCTATAAATGACAAAGTTACAAGCGTTCAAAACCTAACACTACTTCATCACATATATTTTTTGATTTGCACACCAGTATAGTCGACAAAGACGTAGTTCTACGTCGAAACATTGCATCGTCTGCAAGGTCAACTTCTAACATTCGCTGCGATGTTCATGCACAGAGGATGATAGGAAATGGAACTAACATTCATTGTAAAAAAATAAACGGTAGAATCGGCAATTTACAAACATTCGCGATATTTCGAATTGACTATGTCGCGTGTGCAGGATCAATTTTCTTTTCTTGTTTTCCATCTAATAGGGGAAATGCCTCTAATGTTGGTCTATGGATCTAAGATTGGGCCCATCGCTAAAAATCTGCTATTTATCAATTTTATCTATATGAACGCGTCATCGAGGCCCAAATTAGGGGCATGTTGGCCGACATTACAACTTTTTTAATACTGCACGTATCGAGACGAAACTTTCACCACTCAAACAGGTATACTTTCAAAACAAATCGCTGTCAAAACATTCCAAATCCGATCACTAAAAGCGCTACTATAGAATAAATAAAGTTTCCGGATTCTAAATGGACCAGACTTTACTTATGTCCGGTACTAGGAGTATGCGGTATGAAAATCCTACAACAGCGAAACAAAACGAGATTTGGGCTTAAATTCTATCAGAAACTATCACAATTTGGATTTTTTTTTTCTTCATCTTATTGCAAGCGTGGGGTTTTGTAAGACCATATGAATTAAACATTTTCCGTAATCATAAATTTAGCTCTGACCAATCTTTGTTTAAACGATACGGAACGAAACGAAATTTTCAATTTCCGACAATAACAATCATAAACAGCAAATATTGTAATTGAGAGATTTGACCAGTATCCGCATGTTAACTTTCCATAATCCTGCTGTTTTCATAGCCAAAACCCACAATTTTCGTGAAATTACGTACAATTCCGACTTCTACCCTTATGCGGTTCTGTATTTGGAAGTAACAGATGAAGATGGGGTTTCTCCTCAAAAACAGTTTGAAGCTCGTACCACCTACGAATACGAAGTTGTGCAACTTGGTATATGTTATGCTATGCTACTATTACGTCTACTTTGCAACATAATGAATGTGTCGAAGGCCATAATAAAATGTACGTGTTATTTTTAGCATAGTAGGCATTGGTAATACATTTTTCGAAGTGTCCGGATCTCGATGCTTTACCTTTACGGTAAATCATCGCCGCCTACTTGTGTGTTGTTTACCTACACCAAGTGTACATACATATTCGAACGCGAATTTCGTTCAATGGCTTATCTCATCAAACGTAGACACATCTCATAAGAGGCCCAGTAAACCAACGCATTCTATTTCTAGAGCTAATCGCTTGCGCTTTATGTAGGTAAGGCTTCTTTTTGGTCGCAGATGTGTAATACAATATGCGTAGTAGATCAAATAGTTCAATTATACATTTATAGCGTCCTATAGTCTTCACATACTGCCTCGTAAAGTAACTATTTCTATGGATTTTCTGGAATTTCTGGATTACCGGCGATCTATCATAGTTGGTAATCATAGTTAAAGAAATAGCCTAAATTCTCGCATTTATGGGATTGTGGGGCAAGATGGCATTTTGTGTGTTTCTAAGGTGTTCTGTGGGATTGTTGGTGTTTTGCATTGTTATCAATCATCCCATATATAAGGAATATTTTTCTAAAGCTGGTTGATGCCCATAGACCAGTGTGGCCGTCTTGTCCCATTTTTCCCTACTGTGATTCCCATTTGCAGGGTGTCCATCCAACCGGGAAAAAACCGGGAATTTGGATTTGCCGAAAAAAAAAACCGGGAGAAATGCGGGAAAATCCAAATCGCACCGGGAAAAATACCAAGTAGCAATTTTGGTTTTATCATAGTCTTGTAGGCCAAAATTTGGTCTTGAAGAATCATTATCATTATTATAAATCAATTTTACATCACATATAGCGTTATATTCGCATGTTTACACATCTGTTTACAACTTTCATATTATTTCTTAAACTGTGGTAAAGTATAAAAAAAAAATCCACAAATTTATTGCACATTTTGCTCTCACTCGCAATATGTTCGTGCACGGGGCAATTGGTGATTTTGCCGTTATTCCTACGACGATAGCATACAGAGTATTTTTTTAGAATTTCGTTTGGTGTGGTAAATAAAAAAAATGAAGATCTGAACTCAAGGCATTTTGGAAAACCTAATAAACAAAAACAATGATATTAAGGGGTTTCACGAAGGTTTAACCATTCTATCAGCACTTCAAGATCACATGTCCGACAAGGTGTCGACTACCTGGGAAAACCTGTAATTTCTGGGAATTCCATTTCAGGCCTGGAAAATCAGGAAATCACAGGGCATATCTTTAAAAATCAGGGAAATATTTCTTAATCCTCTTTGAACAGTATTACTGATCTCGCTAGTCTCATACAATTTAATTACTCGGTGTAGTTTTAGGATGTTTGTAAATTAATAAAAATCTTCCATAGAATTGTGAACTTGTGGGTGCTCAATTTGAATTATTTTAATTGGTTAAATGAGGAACATAGTCTTCTCTAGCTGCATATGTATAGTATCAGAATTACAGATGCATTACTGTAAGAACTGTTAAATCCTATGATTTTACACGCTAGTGTTCGTGAGATTCTGCTTGGCGAACTGAATTTTGATGAGTTTGGTTCGTGCCTGAGTTGAAGTGGGATTCAGAGTGTCGGTAAAAATCTATTTACATCTTTGAGTAGAGCTATACATTGTTGGTTGTGACAAAATTCATACTCCAAATGGATTAGCGCGTTTCTGGCGCTGTTTAGCTCGATCCAACAAAAAATAAACCTCAGAAAATGGGTTGGAGCGTCTTTTTGTATATGCAAGAATGGAAAAAAAGTTAAGAGATATAGGGTTAACTACCCCATTTCCGGCCTATAAAGCACAACTCGCACTTAGTTTTTCTTAATCTAGCGCAGTTTAGCACCAAACGAAATGTTATTATTGTTGATGGCTTCCAAATTTATTTACCTTTCCGTACGTACCGTAAGATTTGAAAACGAGGAACCAATCGTTGAGATATTGTCAAAAGTCTAACAATGTTTCTTGACGCCAAACTCGGCCTACGGATTCTAAACTCGGCCTAACGCATTGAAACGCCATTGAAAGGCCAGTGAATTCACTTCGGGCTATCGGATAAAGATAAAAATTGATTTGTTCGGAGCACTTCTTTTGTTTTTGGGAATAATGGGTGCAAACTTTCATATCACGCGTTCTCATTGACTTCGTTCGGTAGCTTATTAACTAAAGTATCGTACCAAACGCATAATTGAAATCATGGATTTATTTGAAGTTTTCTGCTCGATAGGCCCAACATGGGCGATTGGGCCGAAGTCGTTCTCTACCCTATATCTGAATACTTGTAGTTCTAGTTCCTCATTGTGTGCTTAAGAGCGGGATGAATTCAGACATTAAGCTATCCAATGCAATTTTAGAATTATGAATAAATATTGAGCTCAGGGTCACGTGGACCAAAATTTCTAATTTTGTGAAAGCACAACTCTGAATATCAAATTTTCGATTATGTTGATGGAAAGAAAATTAGGGGGAGGCAATCGCAAGTAATTAACAAGCCTGGTTAATAATAATCCGACTAATAATTTGCCGAAGCCCTTTATTAGTCGTATGTTAGCTTTATATAGCAAAATCAATGCAAATTAGCGGGCTTATTGGTTGCCTCCAAAGTAATAGTTTGGGTTTTATGAGGATTCTGTAAAGCAGAATTTTGCGAAACTCGTTGTTGTCGTTGGTTCCGGGTTTGAATGGATACACAAATTTGAGCAACGGTATTATGTGATATGAGGGGCTCGGTGGCCTTAGAGCGATCGTTTTTGCTTACTGAGCAAAACATCATGAGTCTAATCTCAGGCCCATTCACATCCAAGATTGATCAATCGTTTTATTTATTAATACGACTACTGTAACAGCAGCTCAATGATTAAAAAGGAGTTCGTTTGCCTAGTGGGTAACATTTTTGCTTACTGAGCAGAATACCATGGGTTCAATCCTAAGCTCCTTTGCGTTATATGATCGTTAGGACATCAATTCAGCTTATCGTTTACCAAAACGAACCCTGCTGTAAACCCAACCCTCTTATCCAACATCCCAGTGATTCCTCGTGGAAGTGCAGAGGTGTTCTCGGCTTCCATCAAAGCGAGTGTCATGTCAACACAATCCTTCCCATTCCTTTCTTGACCTGTGTTCGGGCGCGGCCGGCGCTGGTATTGCCTAATTTAAGATCACCAGTTTTTACACATTGAGGATGATTGCTAGTCCCAAGCATCGTCTATTGGTTCTCTGTACAGCTGATCTGGCAGTAACAGAGTAGCAACCGTGGGCGGTCAATCAAGCTCAAGCTCAAGCTATGAGGATTCTGAAAAGCAGAGTGCTTTAAAACCTCAAAAACATTTGCAATGTTACTTGGGCTGGGATGTGCAATACGTGCTTGTGAATGATTTCCCACCGGAGGTATTCCGCTGCGATCAAGCGCTTGATTAAACGTGTTATCCATAACAAATGTTCAATGGAGATGAAATGGGCATTGAATTGTACATGGGGATTAAAGACAAGTGTTTCAGATGCGGAGAAATATTCCTAACGGAAAGTTCAGAAACAGTCAAAAAATAACTAATAAGGCTGAGGAAATTGAGGAAATAAGTGGACCATGAACTTGTTGAACACATTCTGGCGATCAAGCTACTGATGAGAAAATGCATTTTTTTTTTATGAATTGATTTATTTGTACAGGCTCAATTGAATAAACTTTACAGAGCCAAGTTATCATTTCCGTTATACATACTTAATCCTAATCCTAAATCTAGAGTTACAGGGATTGAACCGAATACTCGCGGTCGTCTCGAGGTTAGTGGAAAATTACAATTTTATGGATGGGGAGAGGGAGGAGGAGATTTCACTATTTTTAAAACATGAACTTATTAAAATATAACAAAAATAAAAACTAAAAAAAAAGCAAACATGATGAAAATGAATGTTATTGGGATTAAGCCAATCGGGGGATTAAAGACAATTGTTTCATATGCGGAGAAATATTCCTAACGGAAAGTTCAGAAACAGTCAAAAAATAACTAACAAGGCTGAGGAAATTGAGGAAATAAGGGGGTCATGAACTTGTTGAACACATTCTGGCGATCAAGCTGCTGATGCAAATGCATGTTATTGGGATTAAACCAATCGTTTTATGATGAATGTAGATTGAAAGATAGCAAGCTGATTGATATAAAAATGATTGCAGTCTCATTCACACATCATTATCAATCAAAGTAACGCCACAGTTACTGCTTTAATTTATTACCTGGCTCATAACATGTTCTAAATATGTAAATTTGGAATGGACACCCTGCATTTGATTAAAATAAAAATCACTGTCATGTATGCTCTGTTTCCTGAAGTTGCAAATTTTACGTATGTTCCGGATAATCCAGAAGGTCTGTTAATAGCCATGCGTGATCCAGATCTAAATCATTATTATTAATTCACACACTCTTCATTATTTAGATTATTTTTATGAATTTTAAAAATAGAAATAATTAGGAAAACTCAAGCTTCAATTTTACGAACATTCCAGAAACGAAACTAGGTGCATATAATCGAGGATAGCTGTATCACGATTTCACTTTTTCCTTTTCAATCAAAACCGTCAAGCTCAAAAAGAGCGAATCATCATTCACAGATGAATGTGAATGGGCACGCTGGATCCCGCTACCCTAAGTTCCTTCGGAAAATATCCCTCGCCTATGCTATCTTCTTCTGGTTGGGCAATTTTTCACACAAGCGGAATTCACATTCCGGAAAGCCCATCCATACCGTGTTTGATAAAATGCCACAGATGGCGAAAGGATTGTATTCAGCGCAAAATTTGATGGATTGGTATTGCTCGAATGAATTGAATTAGGACAACAGGGCTTCCCAAGCGAATCTCAGGCTTGGAACATGTTTGGATTCAGTTTTACGACTGGGTCTAGTTAGAAGACATTATCTCGTTTATGGATTTGAATATCTTTTTTAGATAAATTTCGAGAGTTGGATTGATGGAAATTCAGGCAACATCGATCATTTTTCCCATTGGGTCAGGCGGAGACGTAATCGTTTCCGAACCAATTTGAACTGTCAACATCGAACCAATTTGTTTTATTGCTACATGATGTAAACGGATGAGAAGTATTGTGTGACTCTCCCCCCCCCCTAATAGGTCTGGGATCAATCCCAGTCGCGGTCGTTGGGATTTTGTGAAGCTAAACAATTCTGGCAAGGCCTTTGATTTCGGCCCATGTGTAGGGTAATTATTTGAAGATACACCGTAAATGTCTGCAATATCAGCTTATTAGCGAGTATTAGCAATTAAAATCTTCACAGCAATTATACCCTTGACCAGCACAATGGTACATAAATCAACGTGGAACAAAACGGGCCAAATTTTGTTCAACTAAATTAAGGCAAATATTGGTACTTTGAACAATTTGACCTCTATGAACTATGAAGCTTTTAACCAGTGATTTTGTGTTCTACTAAAAATAAGACGTAAACCCCAATCAATCCAAAAGAAACATGTGCGATAGGCTCTGCGATGAACCGATAATTTTGGAAGTTTAGCTTCTGCCATATTTTTTTCAAACATGGCCCACTGTGTGACGTGGAGCCTATAAAATCGAGCACAGTTTCAAGCAAGTTCTCAGAAAGCTATTACATCTCCCTTCTAGAGTTTTCCATCAAACAACCATAGGCTGTCATGCTTGTGTTACACTGGCAGGCCATCTTCTTTCGCATGAAATTATCGATTTACGACCTCCTGAATTAATGCTGCCTGTTGCTGGGTGCTATGTGTTGCCTGTTATATGCATTCTTTATTAAGTTGATTTTTAGCCACTTCTGGTCTAGTTCATTACCAGAAACTAATGCCATGACGGCACAATCTGTGGGGCGTTTGTTGGTGATATATTCTTCTTCTTCTTCTTCTTGTTTGCAATTACATCTCTAGACCAACCAATGACATAGGCGGAACAACCAAACGTAAACAATGGCTTTTAACGCAAATTTCTCGAGATTCAAAGCACATTTAAGCAATCTAACACCATTGGCTGATAGAGCAAACTTCCTTTATCTTCGGAGATGAACTAGCCATAGGCTAAAAATCTCCTTAATAAAGAAATAAAAAAAAAAAAAAAAAACTTCCTTTATCGAATGGCATTGTTAGTTTGTGTGAGTATGTTTTGATTCTCGATAAATCTACGTTTAGAGTCATTGTTTACGTTTGGTGGTTCCGCCTATATCAATTGTTGGTTCAGATCTGTCGTTGCAATAAATATGGGCTAGTGGTTGGTGATCTATTGGATTAAGCCATGTTACTGATTAGAATTAACTCTTCGAGCACCAAATTGAAAATGAACTCTTTTTCAAAATGATGTATCTCGGATTCTACTCATCCGTTGTCTAATGTAACGGTATGCAACGTTGGAAAGGTTATTTTCTCGTATTAAAAAAAAAAATGTTGGTAACTCTACCTATTATTGTTGTCATTGCACCGTGAAATCCAGAGTATTATTTATTAACTAAATTTTCCAGATGCCAGTACTCTTTCAGTAGTGCAAGTGAAAATTTGACTATGTAGCATTCTACTAGATATTGTTCTTAGCTTTCAGGGCAAAACATGCAAAGAGAAATCAATCGGCTTGACTTGACAAAAATTGAAAATTCAAAAAATTGATCTAATTTTCGTTGGGACCGCCAGGTGACATGACCATATTGCAAGTTTCTACGTAAAGTGTGGGCCACACTCAGCACCCTAGTAAGGAAATTATGAAAGCGACCAAGGGAGGCAAACTAAAGGGGCAATTACAAGATTTTGTATTTAATGACTTTCCGCATTATTTTAATTGCATCAATAACTAATTTATTTTTTAGATCTTGGAAAAAATTAGATCACGAATCAATAAAAACATTGTTTCTATTAAACTGTAACAGATTTTATGAGCTCTAAAATTAAGTTAATATTTTGAAGTTGGATATCTCGAAAGATTTCCAAGGCCTTATTAAGACTTCAGAAGTTTTCCGAGCTACATTATCATGAAAAATTGTTCGAAGGCTGCTATGTGCCGGTTAAATTTTGGAAAGTGAAAGATTGCAGGAAGACATTATTTTAGAAACCTTGAGCTTGAAAAAAAATTGGAATCCGTCTTGACATGGATGAATTTAATTAAAATGGAATTTCGATGAGAATTTGAATAATCTAAAGGTTATTCCGAAGGAAAGTATTCTTAACGAATTCAGAGGAGATAAGAAAGTAATTCTGAAAAGAAATTGATAGGCTTTGAGAGGAACGCTTCAGGAAAATACTTGAGGAGCAATTGATAGGTGTAGCTTAAGGAAAAAGGAAATTCAGAGTATAATTCCAAAAAAATATCCAAATCTCCACAGCTCCAAATAAATACTGAGAAGAGTACCAAAGCCACTGACAAGAACAAGAACAGGAGTTCTAACATAAATTTCAAAAGACTAAGGTGCTATCTCTTCTGTTCGAAAGTTATAAATGATTTTTGTTGAAAAATTTGCCCTTTTGCAGATGTTGATACCTCAAAAAGGAGCAAATGCTGTTGGTTGAATTTGAATGATCCTGGGTTAATTCATATGAGCATAAGCATGAGCATGATTGACCGCCACGGTTGCTACTCTGTTATTTGCAAATCAGCTGTAATTACACACAGACCCAATAGACGATGCTTGGGAATGGCAATCAATCCTCAATGTGTAAAAACTGGTGATCTCAAACTAGGCAATACCAGCGTCGGCCGCGCCCAAATGCAGGCAAGAAAGGAATGGGTAGGAATGGGTTGAAGTGACACTCGTTTTGATGGAAGCCGAGAAATCCACGAGGAATCACTGGGATGCTGGGAAGAGGGTTAGGTTTGCAGCCGGGTGCGTTTTGGTAATCGATAAGTTGAATTGATGTCCTAACGATCATACAACGCGAAGGAGCTTTGGATTGAATCCACGGTCTTCTGCTCAGTAAGAAAAAACGTTTGACACGAGTTCCTTTACAAATAAAGCGATTGACAAATCTTAAATGTGGATGAGATTAGACTCAGTAAGCAAAAACGGTTGCTCTAAGGCCACCGAGCCGCTCATACCATTACTCGAGTTGTTGTAACCGTTCAAACCCGGCACCGACGACGACGACGACAACAAGTTACGAATCTGAATATAAAAGGACTTGGGACCGCATTTTTCTGCTCAGTAAGCAAGCCAGTGCAACGGACGATCTTTCAAATCCGAAAACTAAAAGGCCTTCATTGAGTTCCACTTTCACGCAACGTTCAATGTTTCGATTTGCTCTTAACGCATTGTTCAAGCTATCATAACAAGTGTACCTTGAAGATAGTTTCTGGGATCGAGAAATCCTTTTTCGAATTTATTGAAATGTCTAAATTCAAATCCCGGTTATTGCAGTAGAAGGGAATTCACCTGCATGTAGGCAATTATCTTTTTCACGGAACATCGACCTTCTCTGATACTGTACTTTGAAGAAAGCTTCCTGTGGCCATCCATGAGATCCGCTAATATTTTCCCAAGTTTTTAAAATTCCAGGGGATAAACTTTAAAGATATGCTATATAATCGAAATACCGGTTATTTCCAGTAAACGGGAATTTAGCTAATTATAGAATTCGTATATGAAATGAAAGATAACCTATTGTATTCTTTGAGCAATTTCAATGATATATGAGATCAAATACCAGTAATTTCAGTACAAAATGTGGCCATAAGAATTTTTATGGAGATGCAACCTTCCTTTGACGGAAAATGGCCATTCCTGGGATCCGGAAATATTTTTCAAGTTCCTTGAAATGCTAAGTGACCAACAGTGGTGACCATATTGGAAGTCCATGGTCCCATAGACCTTCCGGGACATAATTTGGTTCACCTGGGGCCTCAGACAGCCTAGTCGGTAAATGCACTGTATTATTTATTCGATGGCGGTAGGATTGATTCCCGGTCTAGTCGAGGGAATCATTCGGATAGGAAATTGTCTCGACTTCCCTGGGCATAGAATATACAAATGCATGCATTTATTCGCATAGAAAGCTTTCAATTAATAACTGTGGAAGTACATTTAGAACTGAGAGCCGGAAATATTCGGCTTATTGCGTGCTCTCAACTTAGTTTTCTATATGCACTTCCAGCTTGAGAGCTTTCGATGACTGAATCATTGTATCATTGAATAATTGAGTAGCAAGTACAATCATACTCTATGCTCAGGGTACTCGATATATTTCCAAACCAAAAAAAAAACCTAGACCGGACCAAGAATCGAACCAAGTGACGTCCAGGCATGGTCTTGCTTTGTAGCTGCGCCTTTATCGACTGAGCTAAGGGAGGCCTACAAGAAAATGCTGCACCCAAATTTAGGGTGATCTTCTGTGATTGCAAATAGTGGTATTTGAGCTCAAATATCATTGCAGTTGGTCTCTTGGTGTTTCAAGAAACTCAATAAATATATCTGAATCCCAGGAACTATTCGTCAAGGTGCAGTATCGGGGAATGCCGGCATTCCATGAAAATGCAGAACCCACATTTAGGTTTATTTTATCTTACGGAACACACCAGTATTTGAACTCATATAGTTAGCATTGATGTTAGTCCCTTAACATTTAAAAAAAAAAACTCTGAAAAATATTTCCGAATCTCCAGAATAGTCATAGGAACTATCCTTCAAAGTACAGTATCGGGGAAGACCTATTCACTATGAAAATGCAGAACCCACATTGGGATTAACTTCCTCTCACTGAAATCAGTGGTATTTGATTTCAAGTGTCATTGAACTTGGTCCCTTGGGATTTCAATAAACTTGAAAAAAAATTCAGCACTCAGGAATGGCCACAGAAAATATAACTTCAAGTTGCACTATCGGGTAAATAATGGTCACTACTAAGTTGATTACCCTGTGTAGAAATAGCTGGCATTTAATCTTATATATCATTGCAATTGGTGCTATTTCAAGAATCTTGGAAAAATATTTGCGGATCCCAGGGCAGGTCATAGGAACTTTTCTTCAAGGTTCAGTATAGGGGAAGACCTATTCTCCATACAAATATAGATCACCACATTTAGGTAAATCTCCTCTTACTAAAATCACCGGTATTTTAAGTCAAATATCAAAGAAGTTGGTCCCTTAGCATTTCAAGAAACTTGTGAAAATATTTCCGCATCTCAGGAATGGCCATAGGAACTATTTCATGGTTCAGTATCGGAGAAGGTCGGTTTTCCATGAAAAAGTTGAACCCACATTTAGGATACTTTCCTCTTACTGAAAACAGCGGTGTGGGAACTCAATCATCATTGAACTCGGAAAAATATTTCAGGATCTCCTGAATGACCTTAGGACCTATTATTCAAGGCGCACTATCAGGGAAGGCTGGTTCTCTTTTAAAAATGCTGAACCCACACGGTTAATTTTCTCTCACTGAAATCACCGGCAGTTGAACATAAATATCAATGAAGATGATCACTTGGTATTTCGAAAAACCACATGTAGGTACTGGAGTTGGTTACTTGGCGTTCTCGGAAACCCGGAAAAATATTTTCGGATCTCAGAAATGGCCATAAGAAACATCCTTCAAGGCGCAGTATTGGGGAAGGCCGGTTCAACATAAGAATTCGGAACAACATATTTCCAAGTCTACGTCCAAGTCATCATATTTCCAAGAGAGGAGCACATCATGCTGTGTAGACTGGAACTGATCGATGCGTCGGTCCGGTTTGTGAAAATCGAAAATACGAACAACTGTTGTTCTTATTCGGTTTTAGTACACGTCATTGCACTGTTTCTGTTCGTACACTACCAAGGATAAGTTCGGTAACACATAAATGAAAAATAAAGTTCTACATCACCTAGCCTATCTGAGCTTGATGTGGAAATGAAGGATTAAATTATATGATAAGTGGTCTTCATGTCGGAAAAACAATCCAGTTTTTTTGTGGGTTGGATTTTCCCAAAAAATTCCCAACTATCATGTTGCCAGAAAGTTATGCTACAGCTTAGTGTGCTTCGAATTTTCGATTAGCTTATTTTCCAGCCCATTTTTGCAGGTTTTCCCAGATGTACTAAAAAATCCCAGCAGGGGCCAATATAACCTTAAAATCTGCAAATTGCTTTAAAGCACTGCATGATAGTTTGAAACCAAAAACCTGCCTAAAACGTCAAAATAGCAACAACGAAATGCCAGACAAGTAAGAACAGATAAAAGCGACAAAATTGTGCTTAACACTAAATCAGTCCAAAAAAGACTTTTGATGTGCAAAAATAATCGGATAGCACTGAAAGTGTAATCGAAGCGTATACATAGTATTAAATCGACATATTAGTATGATCGACTCCGGACCAACTTGCCAAATTACAAATGCAAAAATGCCCAAAAATCGTAAATATGGCCTCAGAACGCTGAATTACACCGAATTGCCGTTTAAACGTTAAATCACAAAAAATGGCCGGCCAATCGCTAAATTAACCTACTGTTTTCCAAACGGCTCTAGATCATGATTTGCTGTTAAAGAACGCTTTAAACCCTTGATAAAACTTGCAATGTTACTTGGGAATGGTCCTCAAAATCCCAAACAAGATTTTTTTAAATGTCAAAAATGTCAAATGTTGCTGGGGATAACTTCTAAAACTTTTGAAGACGCGCATTTTTCCCGCGCAGAACTTCACGATAATCCGAGTGGTGCGGAGTCAATCAGATACAATTTTCAAGTTATTTTGCTTGAAAAATATTCGTAATCTTGTCTTTGTTCACATCCTCTCAACACCGCTCACAAATTGGCGCCTTTTTTTCCAGAGCATAAATGAGAACTCGTTCGTGACTTGCTCATTATTTGTTTACAATTGCTTGATTGAGTTAATATTTTGTAAAGTTCGGGATAAGGCAGTGGCGTCGCGTAACCTCACTTTTTACCTGTGCACCAACTTTCAAAAACAGATTTAATGCCATATTCATACTCGAATCGGTTGAAAAACACACTTAATCTTCTAGTTAACTCGATATCTATCCATTGCAAGCAATATTTTGATAATTGTTTATGTTTTGAGAGTTGGTGGACAGGTAGATTGAGGTTAAGGCGACGCCACTGGGAGAAGGTTATCAACCAATAAAAGCCATAAAAGCGTATCAGTCCCATCTGGAACAACAGCAAGCCGGGAAAAACACTGTTGAAAATGTATTCATCCACATGCTTTTTATGGATGGGACAATCTAATTTTGGAATTTTTCACGATATTTTTAGAGCAACAACACGTCATTTTATGGGCCCAATGTAAAATGCCGATAGGTTACAGTCGATTCTAATGGATAACTCATTTCCGACAAAATTCCATATGGGACTGTTATGCTTTTATGGGCAGTGCTCCTGTACGTTAATAATTTATGCCAAATGGGGAAGTTGGAGTCAAATTAGACACAAATTTATCGTTAATACCTACTACATATGATAATATCTTCTAGCGTGAAATTTAACAATATCATTCTCTTCCCTTCCTTTTCCAGTAAAACACAACGTCAGTCCCAGTTCGACGCTCGCGTCCAAACTACACCGCAAAGTATTACGGATACCGTCAAAGCGAATTCCCGGCCGAATCCACTCGGGTAAACTCGCGTCCGTGGCCAGTAAACTGACTGCTACGAAACAGCGGCTTCAACAACAGCAACAACTTCAACATCAGCAACAACATACCCAGTTCAGCCTCCAGCAACAACAACAACAGCAGCAACGTCCTCCAGCGTCGACCAACTGTGATAACTCGAACGACTCCGGTCTTGGATTTGACCGGGGGCTCGACAGTAACCCTTTGACGGCTGCCCAAATCCACAACCACCATTCAGCGACAACGACGACTACGAGCACTTCGCTTGGCAGCGGAATTGGCAGGCCAATCCACCACAGCAGGTGAGCGTTCTACTTCGTTCTTTAGTCTACGACTGGAAACCTTCAAACTTGGAGACGTCTGAGTTCCGAAACCTAACCTGCGATAATTTTCCACACAAATTCCTCCATTTCTTCTTCTGTCTCGCAACAGACAACAGACTCTGCTCGTTAAGTTATCTCATATTGCACTGCGACAGATAATAAATCGATTCAAAACCGCAAACCGACTGGCTGACGGTGGGCGCCTACCAATCTATAATAGGTAGGTTGGTTGGCGCGCTGGAAACCGATGAACAAACGTCTAATTAACTTATTAATAACAATTTATGCGCGCTGCATTTACAACTAATGGACCGGTCGGTAGGCATGAAGGTGCGGCGAAGTTCGATCGTGGTTAGGGTACTTAAAAGTAGTAGAATGTGTTACACTTCCGGAATGGGATTTCTCGAGAGCGGGGTACGCAGATCGAATATTCGAAGCCCTTGACTTATGGGTAATCATTGAACTTGTCGTTTTCGATTTTCTACTGAAATCGACTATAATAGAGCCCAGCATTCGAGATCCAGTTATGTGGCCTCACAACAGTACGGATTTTTATCTGAATTCTACAACAGATAACGTCAGGATTACTAACTCTAGAATCTTCTACCGATAGCAAAACTGAAATAACAAACAGCCTATGTTATTTGCTTCCATAAGAAATACGATAAAACTAATTGAAATTAATGAAAAAAGCGTGGGAAAATTGTGGAAACCTTCCTTTGGTTTTGTTTTTTCCGTCGATCTTGTTTTCCGTGCTGAGCACCAATGCTACCGACGTGCCAGGAAGGCAGCTTCCACACCTGGACCCTACCTATCGACCCATCAACTCATGAACCGGGGACCAACGGCTTTACTTCCCATCCGAAGGAAGGCGTGATCAGAGATGTTATGCCTCAGAACATCCCGGCGGCGCCGACTGGGATTGAACCCAGGCCTGCTGGGGTGAGAGGTGAATTGTGGAAACCTATCACATTGTTTTAAATAGACGTAATTTAACGCTTAAACGTGAGTTACCTATCTAGAGACAGGCATGGAACATCATTTACATTCATTTCTTGCATTGATTTAAAGGCTGACTAAAAGTAAATTGGTACATACAAAAACCTGCAATTCGTGATTCAATAAGATTAAAAAGTCCATTAATGGCTGCTTTACAGTACTTTTATTAAAACTTCAAAGTTACAGCATTAAATGGTTACATTTCTCCAGTTCGAACGAAATCTCGAACCTTCCTCTGGATGGAGCCCATCAGCGCCCGCACCGTGGAAACGGGCACGGAATTAGCGCATTTCTTCCATTTTGCCCGCATTTGCTGGATGTCCTTGACTGCCCCCTTTATTCGTCGAAGTCGCTACTTTAACATTACCCAGTATTTTGCGATTGGTCGACATTTCGGGCAATTCAGAAGATTCATTAGCTTGGGAACAAAATCGATCTTGATGGCAGCATACCACTCCAGAACCACCTTGGAGTAGTGGCAGCTGGCCAAATCGGGCCAAAAGATGACTTTGTTCCTATGCTTGCGAATGAACGGCAATACGCGCTTTTTCAGGCATTCTTCGATGTAAACATGGGATGTCATCGTCGAGGATGTGACGAATGGTTCCGTTTTCAGGTCACAAATCGCTTGCCAAATCATGGCCTTCTTCGTGAACTTGTCGGCAAACACGAACTTGAATCTTCCCGGCACATCCCCACGTCCAGTCGCGAGGTAAAACTTTTGACCGGGAAGCTGCTTAAAATCGAGTTTGACGTATGTTTCGTCATCGATCAAAGTGCAGCCCTTGTGTTTCGTCAAAACACGGCTTTTTGGCCACGGAATTCTGCTTCATGTGCCGGTTCGGATGTTTACTGACTTTGTACGCCTTGTATCCTTCCCTGACAAGGATGTTCCGCACCGTTTGAAAGTTGGCGTTGTACCTTCTGGCCACATCTCGGATCGAAAGACCGGGACCTTGCTGCGCAGCTGACGATCCATGGTTCCAGTTTTCCGCTGATTGCTTTCCACACTCAGGGTTTCGTTGTAGGTTTTGAGCACTCCACAAACTGTTATTTTCGGCATCTTCAGTACTTTAGCCAGCTCGGAACCGGGCCCCTCCGGATTTGCCAGGTGTCTGTGCATAATATTTCTTCTTCTTTCGAGTTCCATTTGACGTTATTTCTGAACGCGATCGACTACTTTGATCAAACTTGCACCAGTTGTTCTCTATAGAAGTGAAACAAACCTCTAGTCCCAACACTAGAGGCGTGCTAGCGGCGCGCGAGGGGCGTACCAATTTACGTTTATTCAGCCTTTACTCATTTGCCTCTATCTTTTTTCATCAACAAAATTCCGTAAAATGATGTATGAAGCTTCTGTAGGTTATATAATTAACTTTTATGAAAAACTCAAATCTGTATCTTTTATGCATGATGAACCAAAGCGAACTGAAACCACCATTGTTTTGCAAAAACAATAACAAGTTCAAAACCTACAAACATTTAATATCTCGACCAACAATTGAAAAGGGCCAATCAGCTTTTGCAAACAAAGCGTGCAATGCTCTTTCCGCATGAACTGAAGCTTGCCTACACAAACCAAGTTCACTATCGGGATAGGGAAAATGTCCCCTACCCGATGGAGTTGTTGGTTTACATTGGCAACCTTTGGTTTATGAGAAAAGGACATTAAGGCCCTTTTTAATTGTTGGTGAAGATATATCATTTTACGGAATTCTGTTAGAGGCAAATGAATGTAAATGATTGTCCATGCCTGTGTAGGGAAGTTACTCGATGCATTACAATTGAACTTTAACCCTCAAAATAACGCAAGATCGCTTGCCATGAACACCCGAAGCGAGCTCGAGCCTGTACGACGCAAATCAGGTAAGGGCACCTTCGTCGAGACAGGTTCTTGCGTTGTGGGCTCAACCTGTTGCCAAAACATGCGGTCAACTGCAGAGTGCAGAGTCGTCTCTGTTCGCTAATGTAAAGTCGCTCGCCCGAAAGAGGGACCCTTCGCAAGTGTTGTGCATTTAAGGTGCTACACGGCCGTTGAATCTTACCCAGTTGCTGAGTAAATTTGAAATTATATCCCTTTTTTTCTCAAGAAAACTCAAGTTTGGGGTTACTCCAGTTTCTTATGAAACCAGAGTAATATTTACTTTTTGTATTATCTAATTCGTTTATTTGGAAGGCTCAATCGCTTCAGCTTTACGGATCCGATAATTCATTGTTCATTGTTTGTAACAAAATTCACTTAATTCTACATTGCACATTGTCGAAGGATAGGATCAGACAGAGGGTAATATCTCTTTGAGAATAAAGAGATAGCAATACAAATTTACCCAGTCACTTGGTAAGATTGAACGGCCGTGTACGAAACAGGTTGCTGCCGCTGTTTCTATATGCTGGTTTTTCCGTGCAACAATTTTGCTGTGCAAAAATTAAACAAACAGCGAATTGACTCACCTGCTAGGGTGGTTCTCACGCCTAACAACATTAACTCTGATTGATGATTTATTGGAACCTCCTAAGTCAGTAGTTGCAGCAGGTAACTGTTATTGATTCATTCATGCGTCAGAGTGAAGGCGCTGTGTTGGTACCGTCGCTAGACGACGAAACTTGTCTAGTAATGCAAGAAGCTGAACTGGCTGGAATTGCCAAACATTACTCACAGAGCCGTTCGTTCTAAGCGGTGAGTAACTTGCGGACGAGCTGCTTCATATCACTGCACTGCCTGCAACCTGTCTGTCTGTGCGTAGCTTCTAGACTTTGTTTTCAATTAACAGAGAAGGAGAAGTGGCAAAGAGGTAGTTGCCGGAGGGTAAACAAGATCTGGTATAGATAGTACGTGCAAACGGTACTATAGACCATGACTCGACAGAATTCAGTTTCCCATTACTACCTCTGTTTAGCTGGAACGAGGCAACTCGAACTGATTAATCGTTGCCTCGGCTGTTAGAAATAGAAGAAATTACATTTATTCCATTTACAAATTGGTGATACATTTCGCTCGATGGGATTCACCGCATCACGGACATGGGTACCTGATCAAGCATCCATAAATCCGTTCAGCTTTAAATAATTAATCCGGAAATTTCAGTCTCAATTCATTCCTTCTTTACTCTTTCAAACTATAAAGGGTGGAACGAGCAAAAAGTAGTTTTCTCAATTTGATTTTCGAAGGTGTGTGTCTACGAAATCTCTTGCCATTTTTGGGTTTTGGAATTTTGCCTACCAAACTTGAGAACCGGCATTTTAAAATTCTACACGGGCATTCGATAAATTCAAATCATTCTTTGTGAAGGCTGATTTTAAACAGCTTCCTGGTCAAGCAACAGAAAAACGGAACAGAACTAGTTCAGTACAACTTAGGCGAATAAATCAAATGTCATGAAAGCTATTTGGTCGGGCAGGTGATTTGTACTGGTGAGCTGAAGAGAAATTCTCTTGATGACAGCTGGCATCATCATCCAGAATATTTACGTGAGTGAGTGTTTGAACAATTGTGTATTGCCCTAAGCTGTATTGGTCTGATCTCGTGTCTTGTCATTGCGGTAAAGTTACTTGAAAATTGCATGAAACCAACAACGTTGTTGTTGTTGTCAAAAAGTAGAACCCGCCAAATTCATTATACTTCGAACATTTATAAAATATTGAACAATCATTATTATTATTAATTTATTTGATAAGGCTCAACCGAATTAACTTTACAGAGCCGAGGATTCTTGTTCACTATACAATACACCTTAAAACTATAGCCTCCTCTACCAGAACGGGAGCCGCTTCCAGTGGTTTACTTGTATGGCAGATTCGCCAACGAGGGTCAGAGCGCTTCCATTGTAGCAATGGACGCAAAACGTGATCAGTACTCACACATTCATCACGAAACGGTTGCTTTGCAAAGTCGGCGACGCATCGACTGAAAGAACTGCTGATGAAGAACAATGAGGAGGACCACACAATGGTTGCTGCCGAGTAATCAGACGATCGCGTGACACACATTGAGAGTGGTCTGCTTCTGTCGACAGCCGAGTGAACACTGATATTGAACAATCATCATGAGAAACCTCAAGAAGGATCCAGAATAAGTTGATAATGTGAAAGAAATCAATACAAAATAAAATGGCGCACATTTTCAAACGACTTAATTTAACAATACAATAAGGTTGTGCAGAACTAAAAGCAAGTTCGAGAATTCAAAGCAAAGCATAGAGTGAACTCAATAATACCAGAGCTGCATGTGAGAGTATGCAGCCTGAATAACATTAAAATTATTTACTACACTTAATTCTGTGTGACTACTTTCTGCTCGTTCCACCCTTTAGTAATACTACCGGAGTATATCCAGGTGTGTACCCACGTTGCTTGTGGGGCCTTACACTCAGCGAAACAAAAAGAGGAGCACAAATTTATTCCTATTATTTCAGAACAATAGTTTACCATCATCTAAATTACTTCTAATAAAATGTTCTGAAACAAGTGAAGCATCAAACCAGGATAAAATTATTTTGAATTTTGGGAACATTTAAATTACAGCACTAGAAAACGAAAAACAGTGCGGGACATAAAAATAACACCACCTTAGCTTTTAATAAAAGTAAGACTTTGATTCTCAAAATACAACTTGGCGGAGAACTTAGTAATGTTTCGGATAACTTCAATTAGTCGCGATTTCATGGACAAAGTCAGTTTTCCAAGGGTTTTCTTGCGTAGTCTGCTCCCAGCGTTCTCGAAATCGACGTTTGAACATATTTACGTTATTGAATTGTTTATCATTTTCGTAAACGCGATGAGCAAGTAGGGTCAGGTGGGGCAAGAGAGTCACCCCCAATTATTTTGAAAATAAACACATTTTAAATGCTAGCACGCACATGAAACTATGAATGGTGTTCCTGTGCAGCACTATAGAAAGTGCTGTACTGTAGAAAGTGCTTGTAAAGTACCGAAATGAGGTCTGAAATATTATGAACTTACAGGGGTCTCCCTTAGCTCAGTCGGTAAAGGCGAAGCTACACAGCAAGACCATGCTTTAGGTGGCTGAATTCGATTCCCGGTCCGGTCTATAAATTTTTCGGCTGCTTGCTACTCAATTGTACTAATGCAAAAATGGTACAGGTCACTGTTCACTCGGCTGTCGACAGAGCAGGTCACTCTCGATGTGTGTCACGCTATCGTCTGCTTACTCCGCAGCAACTATTGTGTGGTCCTCCTCATTGTTCTTCGTCAGCAGTTCTTTCGGTCGATGCATCGTCGACTTTGGAAAGCAACCGTTTCGTGATGAGTGTGTGAGTGATGACCACGTTTTGCGTCCATTGATGCAATAGAAGCGCTCTGCCCCCCGTTGGCGATACAGCCATACAATGAAACCACTAGAAGCGGCTCCCGTTCCGATGGAGGAGGCTTTTTGGATAGCGGAAGATAAAGTGTTTATTTTTGTATCTTTTGACTATAGCTTTAAGATGCTGTGATGCTGAGCAAGAATTCTCGACTCTGTAAAGTTAATTCGGTTGAGCCTTATCAAATAAATTAAAGTACAAACAAAAAAGGGTACAGGCATCGAAAGCTCTCAATTCCAAAGAGCGGCACCGACACTCCATTCTATCCATTAAATTGAGCGTCCTAGGAAGATGATTTGTTGGGTAAAGTTGTGCATTTCATAGTATTGAGAAATGCTACCCAAAACATCAAAGACCTGTGATTTACAAAAAAGCAGGTACTTTAAAAAAATACCCAGTGAATTTTAATTTTAAAATTCCCAGTTGTTCATATTCAGTGGGAAACGAAAGTAAATTTGGTATTGAAGAAAATTTCCATGGTAGTTTTCGACATATGTCTATGACTATTTTAGAACAAATCAATCTGGGGCTGAGAGAATATTCAAAATTTGAGATCTTGAAAAATGTTCTAGGCTTTGGAACTTAAAAGAAGATTTTCAGTGATCTAACTGCTGGTAATGCCTATGGAAATGTAGGGTAAATTTAAAAAGATTTTGTTAAGTGTTAATTCAAAGAAAACGCTGTGGAGGATTCCTAAAACATCAATGGAAAAAATCTAAAGTAGCTTTGTCCATAATTCCAAGATAATTTTGAGGCTTAATTCTAACCTACTCTACTGAGTTCGAGGAAGAGGCTAAAAACCTAGGTAGTACTTTGGACCAGAAACTAAATTGGAACTCTCATCTCGAAAATGTTATCACTAGGGCTAGAAATGCGCTATGGGTTTGCAGTAAAGCCTGATTAGATTGATCCCCGTTTTCCGCCTCATATTATTTGGCAAAGTCCCATCCATTAACCCCGAGCCGACCGCGGGTAATCGGTCACCCCACTAACTTCAACCCTTTTCCACTACCGACACACGCACTACCGAAAGTGAGCATGTTGCCGCAAGCTTTGGCTCCTCCCACTAGTAGAATTTTCTATCGTAGCATAGCAGGGAGGAGAAGAAGAAGAAGTAGAATTGAGCATATAAAAGTAGCCACCTTTCGCGCAATACGCACATACGTGTACCAACCATTGTATCGAACGGATCATTTTTAATACAAAGTTTAAACTAAACAAAATACGCATTCTCCTTTCCCGTTAAAAGCCGAAAACCAACAGTCTTTCACAAGGCTCACAATGGGATAATTCCTGCAAGTCGAGCATTTCGTAACCCTCATCCATACCTTTGATATTCCCCTTGAAGAGGGAATTGGCCGTACAGCTGGGATCCTCCGAGGATTTCCCACACCATTTTCAGTGTCAGCAGCGGACAGAATATATTCAGCAATAGTTCGACCAAAAACGTCGAGATAGAATATTAGATAGCAATCTGGTGGGCCAAATATACGCCCAGGATCTATTGTATTTTACACCGACTTGGGGTCTATGGCCCTTTGAGTCAGTGCAATTGGCCGAAAGGAACGAAGTTACATTACACTGAGAGTGCCCGGTCATTGTGGTATTGAAGGAAATGAAAATGCCGACAGTCTAGCAAGACAAGCTTCTGCATCGAGCTTCTACGATCCGGAACCATTTTGTGGAGTCCTGAGTGCGCTCTGAGGATAGACCTAAGAACTTGGGAAACGTCTATGGTAGAATCTAATTGGAATGCCACAGACTCATCTAGACAAGCCAAAATATTTATAACACCGAGTGCTACCAAAGCTCGGATCTTACTTAATCTCAGGAAAATAGATCTTCGGGTAGTAACTGGTCTAATGACTGGTCACTACTCTAGTAGTCCTTTCAATAAAATTGAAAAAAAAAAACAGTTTAGCGACTGTCGGTTTTGTCTTTTGGAAAACAAAACTGCTGAACACTCTACAATTGCGGAGCACTGTGCAATCAAAGAATGTCAATATTTGGAAAAAGGGCCATTGCAATTTTGCAAAGCAATCCCAACAGGGTATTAGACCATTTTAGTAGTCAAAACGAACGGTGTTCTTGACCCCAATTCCAGACATCATCAAATTTAATTTGCATCACCAACCAACCGAGCTGCATGCAATGAACAAAGCACTCGGGACAATAGCTTCTATCGGCAATCTGATTGCGTGATATGCTACCAACATCTAAAACGTAAAAATTCAAGTGTGAACTGCTAAAATGGCGTGGCTGGATTTTGGAATCTACGAGATCTGGAACGTCTAAAATTTTACTTAGAAATTTCCTAAAAATGCTCTAGACATTCGTTTTGTGATGCACTTGGAAATCCCTTAAAATTATTCTCAGAATTCCTTTGGAGTTGTACCCTCAAAATTCAATTCCCTTTGTTATTTTTCACAGATCCTGGAATCTTCACAATTGATTTGAACTTTTACACAGAGCTACTTAAAAATTCTACTCTAAATTTGAACCCCCACAAGTGACTTGGATTGAAAGTCTAAAATCTCTAAGAGTTCTTTCTAGATCTCACTCCCATCCCAAAAGCAAATGAAATAACCTGTGAACCAATAGCATTGACATGCTGTATGGCCAAGGTCTTGGAGCGAATGGTCAACAGGCTATGGAGTGTCAACCTATTTCGCAACATTAGCGGAGGTCCTCAAGAGTGCCAACGATAGCGGTCTCCACACCGAGATCGTCTTGCTGGATATATCGAAGACCTTCAACAGGACGTGGACGCCCCTCGTCTTAGAGCAGCTTGCCAACTGGGGTCTGTGTGGACCCATGGTCCACTTCATCAAAAATTTCCTAACCGATCGTTCTTTCAGAGTCGCAGTTGGCAACACGAAGTCCCAGCTTTTCAGAGAAGAGACGGGCGTCTCACAAGGTTCAGTTATCGCCGTTACCCTCTTCCTTGTGGCCATGAACGGAGTTTTCGGAGGCACTGCCGAAAATTGTTTACATATTCGTGTATGCTGTCGATGTACTTCTTGTAACTACCGGCCCAACAGCAGCACGTAACAGGATCAAGGCCCAGGCAGCAGTCTCCGCTGTAGCCAGGTGGGCCAGCGCGGTAGGTTTCCAACTTTCGGCCAACAAAAGCGTCAGGTGCCAAGTGTGTCCATCCCGGTACCGCGTCAGCGGGCCACCTATCAAAGTTCAAAGCCAGCCCATACCACTGAAGAAGACGGTCCGTATTCTGGGGGCACTTGTTGACCGGTCCCTCAACTTCGAGCAGTACTTTAAGGCAATCAAGAACGACTGTCGCAGTAGGATCAACTTGATCCGCACCATCTCTCGCCTCCACCGGTCTAACAATCGTGACACTCGTTTCCGGGTTGCAAGTGCCGTCATCGAACCCACAGATAATAGCACCAACTTTCAACACCTACGTTCGGATTATCTCCGGTCTTCTTCCGTCAACGCCCGCCGATGCCGCACGCATCGAAGCGGGTATTCTGCCCTTCCGCCATCGTATAACCGCAGCAATTGCAACGAAAGCCGCTGCCTTTACAGCAATGACGAAATGACAGGGATCTTTCTCCTCGATGAGGGGAACAGACTCCTCCGCATGACTGTCAATTCGGAGCTCCCCTCAGTGGTTCACTGGTACGGAGACAAAAGTTGTCGCATATCTCCACCAAAAATCGAGAGTCGGATAAAGAGCAGGTTCAAGTCTGGAGATAACTCTGTAGCGCTGAAGAGAATAGTAGCCGAACTGCTAGGTTCGGACTACCGAACCCATGCCCACATATACACGTCGCTTTCCCGAGCCGGGGTTGGAATTGGAGTAGCCGGAATTTCAGCACCGATGAGTAGCAGCCTACCGCCACAATGCTCGGTTTTCTCCGCCGAAGCTGTGGCCTTCTTTGTTGCATACTGGTGCTATCCGATTCGTTACCCTAGATACAGGGTATCGTGGAGGCAACACCTCCGAACACGGTGTTTTCCCGGATCCCTGGGCACTGCGGTATCCCAGGAAATAGCGAAGCCAACCGACAACCTGGCAGGGTCTGGACCAGCTGGCCCCCGTTACACCGACGAAGTGCCACTACAGGACATAAAGCGAAGAATAGTCCGCAAAATGTGGGAAGCCTGGGTAGCAGAGTGGTGGCAATCCCAATCCTTCTTCATCCGAAGAATCAAAGGAACGACGAGCAAATGGACGGATATGTCGAAACTACGAAGGTGGTTTCTCGTCTTAGGACAGGCCATACAAGGATCTCACATAGCTTTGGTGGGACGCAGTTCCACAGAATGTGCTACGTTTTCGGAACCAGAATGTGCTACGTTTGCGGACAGTTATTTATTTCCTCAAGGACGCTCCGATCTCTTTCAGAACCCTTCATAACTTTGATGTACCAGATTGCTTTTTTTTTCGTTGCCTGTATTGTTAGTGTTTTACTGGAATCTGTTTTAATTGTGTGAATTGTGAGCCAACTCCGTAACAAAATTTGCAGACAGAACCTCCCTCTGGGGCCCCTTATTTTATAGAGATGAACTAGCCAACGGCTAAAAATCTCTCTAATAAGCACAAAAAACTTGAATTTTCTCTAAAATGATGTGCAACCAAGTGGTACTCGATTATGGCGACTGGGTTAGGGAAAGCGTTTTTTTTTCTTAATACAGGAACAAAATTATCATTTTTTTTTTCAAAATATTTAAATGGAAAATTTAAAAAGTATTTTATTTGTAAAGTTATTTCCCATCGATTGGTGTATTTGGATTTTAATTTCATCCATAAATGACGAAGTTATAAGCGTTCAAAACCTAACGCCTTTTTGTGACGCACGCAATTTACCTCCCGTACCTTCCCGTAGGACGTAGTCCCAGGCTTGCTGAAAATCCTCAAACTCACTGGAGGTTTCAAAACACTCTTGTCCTGCGAGTTTAGCCAGCCCTCACCTCGAGTGAGTGGCGGTAAGAATATGGAAGAAGCAAACAAAAACTCCTCGAGAGAGAGGGAGAGTGAACTTCAGCGAGAGGATGATTTGACGTGAGGTGCACTTTTCGAGACCCCGGATGACTTTTTTGGTTGACGCAAGAAGCTCAGAGTTCACCCAGAGTGAGAGTAAGAGCGTGTGATAGAAAACATGAACATGAATGGCAGCAAACCTCACTCTCATTTTATCCCCCTTCGCTCACAAGCTCTGAAGCTCAGTGGAATGATTTGGCAGTAGGCATTCTACTCCTCAGAAAAATGCTACGCTCGACTCATTTCAAACTCGCGAGTGAGGCTCCATCAAGCCTGTAGACCAGAGCCCCCAAGGATTTTAAAGACGGTCCTTTTTTGGTGCATATGACCCACCGTGTTTTTAACAAAAGCTTGTGACCGTACATTGTAATTAAAATGTCGTTAAAACAATTTTTAGAATATATTACTACATGTCTATTATCAATACGAAATAATTCAGGCTTTAATGGGTTAATTGATATTTTGGAATTTTACTTTCTAATGTGCTAAAAACTTTCTAAAATAGAGACATATGATCTTCGACAAATTTGCCTATCTTGTAGAAGGAACATTCTTTTTCTTGAATTTCTCATTTGAGAGCATTTTTTCTGAGTTGACTTAGGGTGTTCTTGGTTTCATTTCGATTTTTTTTTTTGTGAAAGTTGTTCAAAATCTCTTGCTCACCATTGGGAAGCACGGATTTTTCCAGTCGTTAAACCAGCCAAAAAAACCTGTTGATCTTTGTAGGAACTGATGATTTCGGTTTCAGGTTAACACGACGAGTCAAGTTTTTATTGAATCCTGTATTCCTTTTCCTTCAGAAATCCGACACTGATAAAGACAGTGGAAACTTTTTTCTTAAATACATACGATAATCTGCTTGACTCAACTCGATCAGGGTGTGCATTCATCATAGAAAGCGGGATTTTCCCGTAGTCCCGTGACTATCTTTCAATTGACTAGGACTAGGATACACTAGACAAAATCTGCCGGTATCCCTTCCTTCCTATTGACGTCAATGAAATCTCCCTTCAGCAAACCACACCATCAATGATTCACAAATATATGGAATACTATTAATACATCATCTCGCTATTGGACTTCCACAGCGATATCCAGTTGCACCCGATCGAACTCTCTTGGCCCGCATACCTACTTATAGTTATTTTTTTATAAAGCGTCACCAAGTGGAGGAGGATCTCGTGCAAAACACGTTTCGTTCGATGAAAGAAACGAAAATCTTCCACTTGTCGTGGTCGTTGTCTCACTCAACCAACCACTAGGAATTACCATACTCTGTGAAAACCACCACCCGCGCGCGCCTTGCATTGCCCTTGTCGCATGAAAAACTGCATCGTTGCACACCAGTCGGCGTCGTTTATTTTGCTATTTATTAGTTGTTGATGATGATGATAGCCGGTGCCTCCCCGCAACAAACAAAAACGGTGGTGGGTGTACCGCGGGTTCATTCATATAATAGGAATGCGCCGCGGCGTCGCGAGCGCGGGAATACGATAAATTTGCACTACTTGTTTTGCCACCAGCGCTCGTCGGTGCGGTCGGCGGTTTGCTGAGGAGTAACCCGCTCGGTCGATGGAGTCGCCTTTATTCAACGGGTTCCTCGCCCGATCGATCTCAGTATACAATCGAGTACGCTCCCGAGAGGTACTCTTACTTTTCGAATGCAATCGCCGGTGCCCGGTTCGCGAGTGTGCAGTGCACGCGTTTGTTTACTATTCACAGTTTGATTGTTGAGAAATAGGTGTAATCAGTTTGATTAGATCGCAGTAGAAAAGTAGTGTTTTTCTTGATTGAGCAGAGTCTGCTGAGGTGTGCATCATCGGCCGTCACGTTGCATATAAGAGGACGCGAAAATTGTGTGTGTGTGATATTCTGGGGAGTGTTGTGTGTAGAAGCTGCAGGAAATTTCGCGTATGATATTCATTGTTCTTACAGACAATTGTGCATAACTCATCTCCTTGTCCTCACTACACTATAGACGCATCATGTTACTAACAAAACGAACCATTTCTTCACTTACTTTCATGTGTACGTCGTGTCATCTATCTGTTTTTCACACGCGTGTGTGCTCCTTGTGCTTGGTGTACATTTCATTCATTCTCGCCACATAAAACCAAATCCCAAAAATCATCCATTCCAGCAGCAGTAGCTCCAGCTTCCTATCCGGTGGAAATGAAGACGCAATCGAAGAGAACGAGTTTGTCGTCGTCAGTGGCCCTTCGTTCGGTGCCATCAGCCGCAGCGGCAGTACCGCCAGTGTCAGTTCCCTCAAACGGTCCCACCTAGAGCTGGAAGAGTCGAAAACCTACATGGGAGGAGACCTACTAACAGTGAGCACGGCCAGCGGCGCAGTCATCCATACGGTGACGGTTCCGCAGAAGATCATTATCCCGGTTATTGGGAAATCGCTGGTTGGCGGCCGTGAGGCGGCGACCAGCAAATCGACCATTACAATCGCACCACCATCCTCACCTTCATCCATTACTAATAATAGTGCGTCATCGAGCGGTAGTACAACGACAGTAGGACCATTATTACCATCCAGTTTGCCGGCATCGAGCGTGGTAGTGACAAGGGCGGCGGCGGCGGCAGCAGCGACGCGGGCTCCGGCCGCGAAGTAAGGATCGAATTTCTCACATTATTGTCTCTCATTACCTACCCATCATATATGCCTATGTATTATAGTAAACAGCACGAACGTTCTCCTCTATTAGTATAGATCTAGCGTAGCCTAAGATGCCTCATAATTTAACCCTCTCCTTCCCAGAAGAATTTTCATTGTTTTGAGGTGCAAAAATTGTTTTTGAAAAAAGTACCAGATGAATCCATAAAAAAAAGTCTCTGTTTAAAACTAATGCATTAACGATTCGATTATGTCAGCCCTTCCCGCATCAGACATTTATTTTTTCAATAATTTCACATTACCGATATTCAAAATATTTCTAATTTATCTTCAAGATGGTTAAGGTAAACGTTGGTGCAATTGAAAAAGCGCATGGGATCCGTAGAAAATGTAGAACAGATTTCAAAAAGGGGGCTGACAAAATCAGGTCGTTACTGTAGTATTTTAATTGTTTTTCATTTGTCGTTCAGTTGGAATCTCAAGAATATCTCTGGACGTGAATAATGAGCACACGGAGAAGCCTAAATAAGTACCGTTGGTAGATTGATAATCCTCATGGGAAGCAGTGATAGAAAAAAATCAAAAAAATCCAAAATCAGGAACGGCCGAATATCACTGCTGATCTTGAGAGTAGCAAAATCACACAGCAGAAAATCAAGGCTGATATTAACCTTAGCTGATTTTGAGGCAACAAAAAGCCAAATGGAAAATCAATAGCTTGGTATTACAGACAAAGTAAAAAACTGACATCCACCGCCATTTTGAAATCCAAGATGGTGGACCAAAATTCAATATGGCGGCCCCCGGACAGGGAATATACATCTAAACCCATGCAATATGGACTCGATAAGTGGAAGTGGAAAATTGACATCCGCTGCCATTTTGGAATCCAAGATGGCGGACCAAAATCCAATATGACGGCCTCCGGGAAGTGTATATGTATTTAAACCAATGCAATATGGGTATCTACGGAATGAGCTCGATAAGTGGTTCCGCCGCCATTTTGGAATCCAAGATGGCGGACCAAAATTCAATATAGCGGTCCATGGACAAGGAAAATGCATTGAAACCCATGCAATATTGGGTTCAGATGCATATTCCCTGTCCCTGCATTTTAAAATGGTGGCGGATGTCAATTTTCCACCTCCTCTCATCGAGCCCATTCCGTAGAACCCATATTGCATGGGCTTAGATGCATATTCCCTGTCAGGAGCCACCATATTGGATTTTGGTCCACCATCTTGGATTCCAAAATGGCGGCGGATGTCAATTTTCCACTTCCTCTCGTCAAGCCCATTCCGTAGATACCCATATTGCATGGGTTTAGATGCATATTCCCTGTCCGGGGGCCGCCATATTGGATTTTAGTCCGCCATCTTGAATTTGTGGAAGCCATATTGGGTTGAAACCCCACCATTTTAAATTCATCCGGAATGTTGACTTGAATTTCGGAATGCCCCAAACTCTAGAATTTAACATATCTTCTAATCCTATGATTTTCGATGATTTTGATCTTGGTTGATATTGATGCTGGTTAATTTTGGGAATCGAAAATCACGGCTGCTATTGGTCGAAAATCACGTGTGATTTTCGTGGTGATGATGGCTTGTGATATTGGTGCCTGTGGTTTTTGATCTTGAAAGATTGCGGATTTTGATTTTCTGATCTTGATTTTAGCCAACACTGATGGGAAGGGAAGGGGTTAAGGTTCTAGATTACAAAACAATCATAAGAAACAGCCATTTTCAAACTAAGCAATTGATACATAACCAGTTCCCCGTGGTTAAAGGGATGAAAGTGTCCCTTTCCAATTTATTCCAATGTAATAACTGAATTTTTTTGAGATGGAAAGGACTCCTCTTTTCCCTTTGATTTGGAAAGCAATAAATATCTTATTGATACTACTTCATGTTGTCAAGAGGCTCTCTTCAGATTCAAGAACTCATACAGATTTTCACAATAATGTTCAAGACTTCATTGAGCCTGCAGAACGTCAAGATCTGAACTCCAGAATAATTTGGAAAGCATTAAAAATCTTATTGATATTATTTCATGTTGTCAAGAGGCTCTCTGGAGCTTCACGGACTCATAAAGATATTCAGGACATTGTTCAAGCCTTCATCGAGCCTGCAGAACTTGAAGATCTTAACTCCAGAATAAGTTGTAAAGCATTAGATCTTGAATTGATACCATTCCATGATGTTTATTCCAATTCCAATGTAAAATTGAATGTTTTGAGATGGAAAGGACTCCTTTTTTGGATTTGGAAAGCAATAAAAATCTTATTGATATTATTTCATGTTGTCAAGAGCTAGCTAACTCCAGAATATTTTAGAAAGCATTAAAAATCTTATTATTATCCTTCCATGATATTAAAGCTCTCTTGAGCTTCACAGACTCATACAGATTTTCAGGACATTGCTAATGGCTTCATTGAGCCTGCAGAACTTCAAGATCTGAACTTCAGAATAGTTTGGAAAGCATTAAATATATTATTGATGCTATTTCATGTTGTCAAAAGACACTCTGGAGCTACACGGACTCATAAAGATATTCAGGACATTGTTCAAGACTTCATCGAGCCTGCAGAACTTGAAGATCTTAACTCTAGAATAATGTGTAGAGCGTTACCCGAGCATGAACGAATATCTCGATACCTTAAATTGGTATGGATGAGCCTGACATAAGAGGTAAAATACCAAAAGATAATACCAACAAAATGTTCCCACAATACCATTCCAATACCAAATTATGATAATGCAATACCAAAACAATACCACACAGGTATTTTTTTGGTATTCAAATATCAGTTTTAGTTGTTTACAAAGTGTTTTTCATGCAATTTGTTGGTATTATTCTTTGGTATTTTACCTCTTATGTCATGCTGGTCAATACCAAATTTTGGTATCAGATCAGAATTAGGTATTCATTAGTTATTTTCTCCTGCTCGGGTAGACTTCGAATTGATACCATTCCATGTTGTTCATGTTGTCAAGCTCTCTTGAGAATCAAGGACTCCTAAAGAATTTAAGGACATTGTTCAATAATTCATTGAGACTGTAGAACTTCAAGATCTTGATTCCAGAATAGTTTGGAAAGCATTAAAAATTTAATTAAAATCACTTGAGCTTCACAGACTCCTAAAGATTTTCAGGACAATGTTCAAGACTTCATTGAGCTTGCAGAACTTGAAAATCTTAACTCTAGAATAATTCAAATTGGTAGAGCATAACATATCTGATTGATACCATTCCACAATGTTCATGTTGGACACATACAAATTAGCAGGACAATGTTCAAGACTTCATTGAGCCTGCAGAACTTAGCGATCTTAACTCCAGAATAATTTGAAAAGCATTAAATACATTATTGATACTATTCCATATTGTCAAGAGACTCTCTGGAGCTTCACGGACTCATACAGATTTTCAGGACATTGCTCAAGGCTTCGTTGAGCCTGCAGAACTTAAAGATCTGAACTCCAGAAAGGTTTGGAAAGCATTAAATATCCGATTGATACCATTCCATGTTGCAGATGCTCTGATGATCTGATGAATAGGTCGGGAACGTGCTACATTGAGCCTTTAGAACATCGAGATCAAAATGTGTTCAGGATCTCAAAAACTATAAGGGACAGCCCTATGGGGTTGTACGCAATGGTGACGTAGGACTACGTGGTCTTATATAATAAATGTTATTAGTTAACTGCAGCAGGAGCTTGTGTTTTGTGTAGGAATAGGAATTTGAGCGGGTTTCTCTCTGTTTATACTCTTTAGTATGACTATGCTTATACTCTTTAGTATGATATGAATTTTAGTTGGGACATGTCCAGAAATTTAACTCTTTTGGAAAATCTTGGAGGCCCTGAAAAGGGCCAATGATAGTACAGGCTTAAAGCCTCTGGAAGATGATGATGACGTGTAGGCAACTGGATCAGCAAATTGGACCGGACAATCCCATATTCTTCGGTTCAATGATTGCGCACTCGTCTCGGCCCGTCTGCTTGGTGGACAGGGGTTGAACTGGTGTCTCCGACAGGTTGGAAAGCCGTAGCGAGGGAAATCTCACCCGTGCTACGATGAATGGGCACTCGGAAGAGTCTCGGCGCGGCTGCTGTTGGACACGGGTTAACCCGGTGGTTGGAATGGCGCAGCGAAGGATACCTCAATTTCGCTACGAGAAATGGGCACTCAGAAGAGTCTGGGCCCGGTTGCTTCAGGATTAAAAGATTGGTTGCTACCGTTTTGCTGGGTTAGTTGCTTTGTTGTCACATAGACTAGATGAGTGAAAATGAAAAATACATCAGAGATTTTCCAAAATGTCATTGAGGTTTAATGTTTACCTATGGTTACTTGATGTTTGTTGGTTGTGAAGGTGTTACGACAAATGGGCCCTTGGAAGAGTCTCGACCCGGATGCTACTGGACACGGGTGCTTCGTAGAGTGCACTTGCTTCCAAGTTGGGTTACAAGATTACAACTCTGGAGAGCATTTTGTGTGGTCGTTGGGGGCGTGTGGTTCGGAATATGGCGATGAGTGTGCAATATTTTACGCCATTGCATCCTGCTTATTCACACACGCCTGAAGATCGGAGGCGAATGCCACTTCGACTTGTTTCGTCCACTAACGATTCTCTGATGACTGTGTTGGGGAACCAGCATTTGCATGTACGTAATTGGTAGATTTGTTAGTTATTTCGGCGCTTTTGAACATTGCATGACATTTACCAGTTTTTCAATAGTTTCTTGTTGAAAATCAACAATCAAATGCATTGCTATCGATGCGTAGAAATATTTCTGATCGGTTGGAGATAAAATTATTGAAATTGGTCTGAGGGCAGCTGAGTTATTAACGTTCAAAATCTTTCATAATTTCGTTACATGTTCCATTTTCGGTTTTCACAAAATGTACCCCAATCTAGAAATCTCAGACGTAGTCCTACGTCAAAAGATGTTTAATTGTTTATTCAGGCTAATATCAAATTTGCCAGAACATATTTTGGTATGGAGATTCCCCATAGTGATTTGGTTTGTATTAATTTGCTGTATTATTGGTTGCTAGCGTTGATTTATTTAATCCACGATCTCATGTCAATTTACTTCAGGCTCCGCAAAAAATAGACCATGCCATGCCGTGTTTGCTTTACAAGGTGCGAAAGCTTATTTCGGCTGAACCAATTCCGGTTTCGAGTCATGTTAATTTGATTAGAGCCGATTGATTGGTACGCTTGTTGCAGGTGCGACTAGGGTGGGGCTTATTTTTTTTTAAATTTGTTCGGAGACATGTGGGACATGGGGAAAATCATTATTGGGATTAATTAAGTAACATATCAACAATTTAGATTGTTTCGTTGACATTTAAAGGTGTTGCTTCTATAAGTAAACAACATTTTGACCATTTGACGATATCTTCACTTGCTCTCGAGATATATGGCATAGCGATGTTTCTGCATATTGATCTATCGCAATCAGCATCCTTGCAGTGATAGATGCAGCGTGAGAGTAAATATGAGAATGAGAGAGAGGTAGAAAACGAGAGAGGGAAATAAAGGTAAACCATATTACGACATAAGATTCATAAAAATTAATCGATAACCATCGATAACATCAGCGTTAACGTCTGCAATGGTTACCTACCGTTAGCGATTAACAATTCTGCTCATGGATACTTTTCAACAATTGTTCTTTTCATCAAGTTATTAAACTTTTGTTTGTGAATTTATACATTTACCACATTGTATTGTTAATTATTCTTGTTTCGACTTATATTACCATTCTAATAAATAGGTTCTAGTTTAAATGGACTACTACGTTTTGACTACTAAATAGAAGCATATATTTTATTTGATATTGAAAGCTCAATTTTTAATATGTTACTTAATTAGTCCCGATAATCATTTTCCACATGGGAAAACATGTGAACGAGTGGTTTTTAAAATAAGCCCCACCCTAATGTGACACCTCAGGATAATATCAAACAAAGGTAAATATATGGCAGATATGTAACCAATGCTTGAATCGCGACGGTTCTGCAGAAATGCGCCGTATTGTTGTTTATACTACCCATGATCTTATCGAAAAAAAGAAGGCAGGAATTTGGACTTTAGTGTGTGTGTCATGAGTGCAAATGAGCTCGATTTAAAGCTTTACACTGAGCGGTGTGGTTTGGAGAATCCAATATTTCAACCGTTTCGTTCAAGTCTAGCCGTTCATAAGATTTTTTATAATTTCAACGGGACTGGTCGCCCCTAGAATCACCAATCGATCAGCGATCTCTTTCTTAAGCTCCGGGTTTCATCTTTAACATATTTTCAAGTCCCAACATTCAAGTTTCAAGTCATAAAGTTTTGTCTTAGTATAGAAACCGGATAAAAAAAATTTGCATTAGATGTTGATGTTTTTAAGAGGGGTAAGATGGTCATTCGGAGAAAGACGAGCAAAGTTTTGAATATGTTTATGATTCGAGAATACAATACCATATATTTACCCTTGTTTGATGTTTTCCTGAGGTTGTGACATGTTAATTTCGCTTTTAATAATCCATTTTATAATGATTTGAAAATCTAATCTTGTATGGGGCAAGACGAGTATCATCCACGTGGAAAGGTTATAAAGCAAAAAAATAATAGTTCCAAATACAACAATATTTTAACATTGATTAAGTTTGCCATTGTACTGTAACATAAAGCACAGTATACATTGAAGTTTCGAATAAAAAGTTCAAAAACATAGGTGCACATTCTACCTTTGGAAAATTTTCTGAAACTTATTTAATTTTATTCGAGTTTCGCTATGGTGGCCGTCTTGCCCCAATTTCCCCTATCTCGGTGTTGGCATTTATTACAACCACAACATTCTTACCTTTACCTTACCTTACTTTTCCTGGTTCAACTTTCTTACCTGAATCATAAATGACCACCACCCCTTCCCAAAACAAGTTAAACATGTATTTCGAAACTTATGGTAAGTATACTAATGTTCGACCGTTTTTCCCAATAATGAGACATTGTTATTCACTCGAAACAAAACTCACATTTTTTCGCTAAATCTGATTGTACAGGAAGATTCATGATTTAAATTCCAGTTTGGTCACGAGTTCAGATCTCATCCCCGGACAAGTCATGAATGGCTCAAAAGTGACTATAATAAGCCTTCTATGCGCTCATTCAGTCGAAAAATGTTGCCAACCAAAAAGTATTCATGGGGAGTTTCCAACGACCCTTCCCACACACGAATCCGCTTCTTTGACTTTCTCCAAAATGTTCACCCCCATGGAAGTATCTACCAAACTTCGTTGGCGTTCAGCTTGTGCATGGGCATTTTGAAAGTGATAGGCTGTATAGTGCCATGTATCAAAACAATGTACAAAATATGAGCCGTTTACCGGTACTGTCAGCTTGCCTCCAACACTGACGAAGACAACAGTTATTTTTTCCAGGAAAACCTCCGCATTCATTATTTCAGGAGCATATCGAATGATCTATATTTATGGGCGAATGTGAATTAGCTGCTTTTCAATATTTACTCTGCTAATCTGGTACAGCTTGTTGTGTAAATTTGCTATCGCTTAGTGCTTTTGCTTGTGCGCCATCGCCTAAATCACCGCCTACTATAGACATATTGTATAGCTTTGTTAAAATAACAATCAGTTTTCTATCAACTTTAGACCTATCAAAGCAACCCTTCAAAACGCATTCACTAAACCAATCTTCTCTTCTCTCATTCTATCTTCCGCTTTCCTCTCCACAGAGTGATGTCCTCGTCACTAACGCGTCCCCTCTCCGGTCGGCTCCCGGGCAAGAGGCCACCGTTACTCCAGTCTGCCCTCACCGGCGGTGGTAATGCCTCCGCGACCTTCACCAGCAATTCGTCCGATGTGATCACCACCATGCAGTCGCAGCTGCCCTGCTCGACACGTAACGGCCGAGTACAGCTACAGATTCTGACCCAACCGGAACAGCAGCACCGCGCTCGCTACCAAACGGAAGGATCACGCGGTGCCGTCAAGGACCGCGGTGGCAACGGATTCCCAGCGGTCCGTCTGGTCGGCTATAATAAACCGGCCCTACTGCAGGTGTTCATCGGAACCGACATGGGCCGGGTGCTGCCGCACATGTTCTACCAGGCGTGCAAGGTCTCCGGCAAGAATTCGACGCCATGCGTCGAACGCAAGCTCGAGGGTACTATGGTCATCGAGGTGGACATGAAGCCGGAAAATGAGATGACAGTAACGTGCGACTGCGTTGGCATTCTGAAGGAACGTAACGTCGACGTGGAACATCGATTTCCGGACCAAAGTGGACCACGGGCCAAAAAGAAGTCCACCCGCTGCCGAATGGTGTTTCGAACGACCGTTACGAACGAAGACGGGTCGATCGAAATGCTACAGGTGTGCTCCCAGCAGATTGTTTGCAGTAAGTATTAAATTGGTGCTAATTGGTGGGTTGGTATTTTTTTTCTCGCTACTTAGCGGTCGGAATTTCCTTTGATTCCTGCAAGAATGTGCTAATATGGATGAACTGCTTGGTCTGTGTTCGGGTAATTCTTCGATCATGGTCAACTGGGTTCTTTAGGGGTATTGAGTTGATTGCATATTCGTAATCTGCGTGTCAAATGGAACTGAAATACTAAATTTCACCAATTTTGAAACTTTTTTAAATAAGCACGATTATATTAGTAAAAATTACCATCTTAGTGCCCCTCGGTGGAACTATTTATAGGAGCGTGCTGTTAGTCTAACAGTGAAGTTATTATTTAGCATTAGATCTTGATTTGAAAATCGATATGAAAGTCTATGGGTTCGAAAAAAACATAGTCGTGCTCCGAAAAAGAAACTCTTTTAGATAATGTATAAAAATCGATCAATTTTTCAAAATTAAAGAACCAAATTCCATGTGGAAGTACAACTCTTTGCTTTTCACCTGACATCAGTGGAATTTTATTTAATAGTGGAATTTTAAAATGCAAACGATGGAATTGCAAACAAGTGTTTTATGTGTGATGTGGACAGGCACTGAATAAATGTCTGCTTCGAGAAAACAAAATACTCAACATCCGAAGAGTAACGAAGGCACGGAGAAAGGTGAACAAACAGTTCAATTTCGAAAACACCTTCGGACTCAAGGACGCCAGATTTGATTTGAAGTCAAAGTTTTGATTTTGAAGATTTTTTTCTAAGCAGACATTTTGAAGACATTTCACGTTTTGAACTTTACTGACATTTTCGGTTAGCTGTAGATGTTATGAATACTTCTTGATCAACGTGCCATTTTGGGAGAATATCTGAGAGATGACATCTAAATTTAAGAACAGTTGAAGATCTTCACAATAATACTTGATCAACCTGAAGCATTGAAAAAAACCAGAGGATCCGCTGGAGACACTTCCTGGTCAACCTGCTGCCTTAGGAGAATATCTGAGCAACGTCATTTGAATTTTTGAAATTTTTAAGATCTTCAGAATGAACTTCATCAGTTGAATAGTTAAAGATCTTAAGATCTTCATTAGGGCGCTCCATTAAAAAAAAAAAAAAATAACTGCCGTCGAGTTATTGACAAAACTGAAAGTCGATAATTTTTTTTTTTTTTTCTTTATTGAAGAGATTATTAGCCATAGGCTAGTTCATCTCTTAAAAAGTCGATAAAGAGACTCGATCAAAATCACTTGCACGGCTTCGCAGTTTGGTTACAAGATTACAACTCTGAAGAGCATTTTGTGTTGTCGTTGGGGGCGTTTGGTTCTGAATATGGCGATGACTGTGCAAAATGTTACGCAATTGCATCTTCCCTATTCGCACATCCGAAGATTGGAGGCGAATGCCACTTTGACTTTTTTCGTCCACTAACGACTCTCTGATGACTGTGTTGGGGAAGCAGCAATGCTACATCGACATGTTTCGTCTAGAAACGATTCTCTGATGACTGTGTTGGGGAAGCAGCATGTACGTAATTAGCGGATTTGTTAGTTTTTTGAACAATGCTTGACATTTACCCCCTTTTCAATAGTTTTTTTGCTGAAAATAACTCTACCCTATTTTGTCATTTATTTTCGCATTTCTACCTTTCTTGATATGCTGTAAAACTGATCGTAACTACAATGGATTTTTTCGTCATTGTCATAACAACAACAAGTTAAAAAATTTCAACATTTGGACAGCTAGAGCGATATAAGTGATTTTTGAAATTCTTCCATAGTAATTTACATACAAATTTCAAATCATTTGCGCGACCTCTAAACGAACTGGAGGGTGGCTTAACGCAAATTCATAACTTTTTGACGTAGGACTACGTTTGTGATTTCTTTATGGGGGTACACTTTGTGAAAAACGAAAATGGAACATGTAACGAAATTATGAAAGATTTTGAACGTTAATAACTCAGCTGCCCCTGGACCAATTTCAATCAAAATTTATCACCAATCGATCAGAAATATTTCTACACATCTGTTAAAATTAAGATTTTATCATTTTTCAAAATGTGCAACTGTTGCTATGATAAATAAAATTATCACCGATTGCCTGTGAAAAGCAATTTCCCTAACACGGATTTCAAAGTTGAATTCCATCCGGTCTCACCAAACGGTGTTTATTCAATCACCGCATGGTTAGGGCTAGTGTTCTCCAGTACACAACGAAAGGCTGCCTGCAAGCACCGAGCTGCAGCCCACATGACCAATCATAGAAGGAGGAAGAAGCCGCACTGCTATTGATCGGAATCAGTAGCTCTTCGTGAGTCGCTGCAGGCCATCTATGTCAAGCGCGTCATACTAAAGAGTATAAACAGAGAGAATGAACCGTTTTGGATCATGCAATCCGTAATTAGCTGCTCGGGGTCCGAGATGCAGGAAACCCCTCGATCGTAGCACTCGTTCATGTAGGGGAATTTACGTATTCTCGTCAATCTAAGCAGCGTCCGCACTTCTATTAGCATTTTCTCAGCGTCACGCACATATATGACGTGTCTGTTTGTTTACATTCATCTGCTGTTTGCTTCTCTATCCATTCCAATCGACAGAATTTTTCAAAACGTTTTGAAAGCGTTTTTACAACCCTCCAAACTTCTCAGGTGAGTGTGACTATTGTCGGCAGCCTCTTTTTCTTCGGCAACGTTCCCATTAGAACTGCGTGTTAACCAGCTGTTCTATTATCGGCAACTCGAAATCGACCTCATTTTGTAGTGCGTATGCTTCATTTGAAGAAAAATGTGGCATTACTGGATTGCTCGATCGTACAAATATAATCAGATTGAAGCTGACAGGCTAAACAATCGTTTGGATACATTCAGGGAAGTGGGTTGATGGGAAAATATAGTGAAATTAACGTTTAAATTTTGGTTGCCGAAAACAGTCAATGGGTGCCGAAGCCAACATTTACCCTACATGGATTTCGAATTCAGCCAAAATCCCGGAAGAGTCGATTTCGCTACGTTGAAGAGTTTCCATACCCAGGAGTTGGCAACGATCTTCGTGGGGTGGAAGGTGGTGAACAGACTCGATCCTCGCTATCCAAACTGTGGCATACGGATACCATACTACTACACCAAATTCTAAGAGATCGCACTAGAGGACAATATAGAGCTGTCAGACAGGTAGGATCCCGAATCAGAGATCTTAAAGATGAATCCGAGTTGCATGTTAGCGTTGGTTATGATATCCGTGTAATGTAGCTTAAATGTCAATGCAGAATCTAGTGTAATTCCTAGATCACGAACGTTGATCAGGTGCTGCAACCGCAAGCATCGTCTGCATAGAATGACCGGCAGCCAGTTGGAAGTATCAAACCAATTTCGGTAATGAATATCGAGAATAGCAGCGGTCCCAAATTGCTGCCTCGAGGATCGCCTGAGCTGTTTGAAAAATATTCCGATTGATATAGAGCCGATTTTCACAAAAAGCTCTCGATTGGTAAGATACGATTCAAACCAACGAGTGAGTCCTTGAGAGACACCTAGCTTCTCGAGTTTGGCAAGTAGAATGGCATGATCAACCCGGTCGAAAGCAGCCTTTAGATCCATATATACAACGTCCACCTGTGCACCTGCCTCCATATTCCGTAGTCATAGGGAAATGAAAGGAGCGAGGTTTGTTGAGACCGAACGAGGGTGAAAACCTTGTTGGTCAGGAGAAATGTAGTTTCTACAGCTGGCGTCGTTGATGATTATCTTGAATACTTTCGAGCAGACACAAAGTGAAGTAATTCCTTACCCTTTCCCATGTTTTCTAAATTTCGTGGAAGGACCCTAAACTACTCTGTGCTCCGTTTGAACATATCTAAAAATATCACCATGAGGTTCTTTTGAATATATCCAAAGAGCTTTCGTGAGATTCGTAAGTTACTCTGAAGTTTTCAAAAAACCACTCTGACGTGTTTCCTGAACCTTTCTGTGATTCTCCAAACTACACTGAAGTTCCCTGTTGCTGCTCTGAATTTCACTGAATTTTTCTGAAGTCAATTTATCTTCTCTGCATTTCAAGAAATTTCTCTTCAATTTCCAAGACTTCTCTTGAGTTCACTAAAATCCTCTGAAGTTATCTGATCTTCTGAGAAGATTAGAGTGCTAATGAATTGGAAACGCTCTGAAACCTGGACAAATTCTGAATGGATCAGCGATCTTCCGAACTGGTAAAGTTGGTTAGTTGATGTTTAGTTAGCGAACTGAAAATGTCAAATACGTTCTGCAAACTATAGAAAAGTTGATGACACGAAATTAAATATAAAACCAGATTACAGAAGAAGTCATCTCGTTTGATTTTAGTAACCTAGCACTGGAAACCAGATGAAGATGAGTTGTACAAACTAAATTATTGTCATATGGACTGAAACCAAGTAGTATTGCAAGTTTTATCAAGGTTTTACAGCATTCGATGAGTCCAAATCATGGCCAATAAGGCAGCCATAAAACCAAAATTGCTATTTGGGAAATTGGTTTTCCCAAATGTGGAAATAATCGACCACCAACTGCTCAAGATAGATTAAAATTAGTGAAAAATAGATTGAGGGATGCTAAAGGGTGATACGGTCAAAATTTGGTCAAGGGAAAACGCGTGTAAATCGGTGAAATCGTTTATTTAAAAAATCAAATTAAATTTCTTTTTCAAGTTCAATTAGTATAAAATTCAGGAAAAATATTCAGTTAGGCTTCCGCTTTTCCAAATCCGAATTGCCGGGCCTTACGCTTGACCCCTGCCATCAGATTTTGTACAGCCACCTTGTCCACCTTCTTCGCCGCAGAAAGCCAGTTTGCCTTGAACTGCTGCTCGCCCTTAGCAGTTTTTTTGGTCTTCTTTAGGTTCCGCTTGACAATAGCCCAGTATTTCTCAATTGGGCGGAGCTCTGGCGTGTTGGGAGGGTTCTTGTCCTTGGGAACCACCTGCACGTTGTTGGCGGCGTACCACTCCATGGCCTTTTTACCGTAATGGCAAGATGCCAAATCCGGCCAAAACAGTACGGAACAACCGTGTTTCTTCAGGAAAGGCAGCAGACGTTTATTCAAACACTCTTTCACGTAAATTTCTTGGTTGACAGTCCCGGAAGCTATGAAAATGCTGCTTTTCAAACCACAGGTACAGATGACTTGCCAAACCAGATATTTCTTTGCGAACTTTGACAGTTTCATGTGCTTGAAAACATCTGCTACCTTTCCCCTTCCTTTTGCCGTATAAAACTCCTGTCCCGGAAGCTGCTTGTAGTCGGCTTTGACGTAGGTTTCGTCGTCCATTACCACGCAGTCAAACTTCGTCAGCATCGTCGTGTACAGCCTCCGGGATCGCGCTTTGGCCGTCGTATTTTGTTTATCATCGCGATTTGGAGTCACTACCTTCTTGTAAGTCGATAGTCCGGCTCGTTTTTTGGCTCGATGCACGGTTGTAGACGATACACCCAGCTTATTTGCGGCATCTCGGAGAGAGAGGTTAGGGTTTCGCTTGAAACTACCGGCAACTCTCTGTCGTCTCAGCGGCTTCCGGTTTTCGATTTCCCCCCGATCCAGACTTCCTGGCTGTCGACAAACGTTCCCCAAATACTTTAATTACATTTGTAACGGTTGATTTGGCAACTTTTAGCGATTTTGCCAACTTTGCGTGCGAGTAGCTCGGATTTTCGCGATGCGCGAGCAAAATTTTGATACGCTGCTCTTCTTGCTTGGACGGCATTTTGACAACTGAAGAGTGAATTCCAAAATCAAAATAGGAGCAACATTCTACACACACACACCTTCAAAATGAGGGGTGTTCAGGTTTTTTAAATGCAAAATTGAAAGAAATACGTCAAGTTGATATTGACCAAATTTTGACCGTATCACCCTTTATAAACCAGATTTAGGGGAAAGTGTGGCAGTTTGGCCACATTAAGAAAATTCAGTGGAAAATTCGAATGGTGTTTAAACAAATGGATAGTTTCAAGCCCTATTTCGGTACAAATGAATATTAAAAGTAAACTGTTGAATCTTATGCAAGAAGATTTAAAAAATGGTCGTTTTGTAACCGAAATTAAACCGTTAGGGTAAAATAAGCACCCTGTCGGGGTGGTATAAGCGAACAACGGGTAAGAATATTATGTTCTCTTGAGGTTTTATGAAGTGTCAACAATCATAAAAAGGTTCAACAGAAACAATTATTTTCTGTAGAATACATTAAATTTCAGAAGTACTGTCTATGAGTTTTTACCAAAGCAGCTAATGCAGAATAATGCAAAATTGAAGAATTTAAGATGAAATATCAGTGGTGCTCATATTTCACCGAATGGACTTAAGGAATAATTTGTTAAGAAATTTTTTAATGTTTATTAAATTCTAGAAAAACATCACCTTATATAATAAACCAATGACCATTTATAAAGCTGCTGAAGAAATATCAACGATAAGTTATAAGAAACTACTGGTAAATCTTATTTTCTGATTCATAAATCTTATAACAGTTTTGACATTGTGAGCTAGTCTAACATTTTTCGAATATTTGCTCTAGAGAAAAGTATTTGAATGGTTAAGCCTGCAACAGATTTGTTGTAAAATATGTTCAATAAGTTGATTTTTCAGCGGGTGGCCATATTGCCCCAATTTCCCCTAATTGGTTACTGATCATGAATATTGATATCAACACTTCTATTATCAAATTCGCAAATAAGAGGAGTCGCAAACATATTTAATTAATTCTGTATAAATGTGTGTTAACATAAAAGCAGGTTAGAAAAATAAATTTAAATGAAAAACGATTGTGGCCAGTAGCGTAAAACGAGGGGAAGTTGATTTATTTTTACCGGTAAATCTGCATATTTTTCCAACCATATGTTTGGCATACAATCAAATACTTCTTAAACCTGTACTAGGAATTGCTTTTCTGATGTATGAATTTATTTTTAAAATTGTTTGTTTGGTTTATTTTTTTTAAACTGAAATTAGATTAAAAATGTAAAATTATCAATTCTGAGTTGAAGTGGATCATGCAGATTTTTATGCAATACAATATTCAGAAGTAAGCAGATTTACTTCATTTGTGTTTGCTGAAGAAGAATTTGGTGTTAAAATGTCATCAAAAGTTATGATTTACGAAAAAAAACTGCATATTTTATTGCGAAAATAGCAGATACGCCCAAATGTAGGCAATTTTCATAACTTTTCACATACAATCGAAAACGTTCATGTTTACAAAATCTAATTTCCGATTCGGATTTAACGACCAAAAATTAACTAAGATAAGTAATTTCACCGAACATAGTATCAGAATAAATGCTGATTCCGATGGGATGTTTAGGAACAATTTAGAGTAGTAGAATGCATCGTTTACTAGGGGAAACGTTTCAAAAGTATTATTTTAAACTAGGGGAAATGTTGGCTTCGGCAATACCTTAACCTATTCTCGTCAGGGGGTAAACAAAGTCCTAGAGCACTAAAATTTGGCCAATAGATGCTCTCAAACACAATGTATCCACATACCAAAATTGAGCTCTCAAGGACGTTGTTTACTCCCTACCTAATGATATACTAAACAAATTCTATTATAACAATATCATGAAAAAGAATTGTTGAAAAACGAAAAATGAAGCGGTGTGTTGATCAACTTTACCTCAATGATCAATTTCACCCCGTTTTACGGTAGCTATTTTTATTTCATGTGTGCTAGAATTTGATATCAAATCATAGGAGCTCCACAATAAAGATATAGACCAGGGTCCCCAAAGGTTTGTTAAGGCGGCCCTGAATGGCTTCAACCGTCGATTTCTCTCGAATAAAAGCTCACACATGCAACATAACGATATCATCACGTAGGGTAAATGTCGGCTTCGGCACCCATTGACTGTTTTCGACAACGAAAAATTTAAACGTCAATTTCACTTTATTTTCTCATTAAAACACTTAGCTGAATCTATGCACACGATTCCTTAGCCTTTCAGCTTTAATCTGGTTTCAGTTTTACGACTGAGCAATCTCGTTATGACACATTTTTCTTCAAATGAAATATGTGCCCAAAAAAATGTGGCCGATTCAAATGGAAAGGCTGCCGAAGAAAAAGAGACTGCCGACAATAGTCACACTCACCTGAGAAGCTTGGAGCGTTGTAAAAACGTTGTCAAACAGTTTTGGACAATTCTGTCGATTGGAATGGATAGAGAAGCAAGCAGCAAATACATGTAGACAAAGAAACACGCCATATGTGTGCGTACCGTGAAGGAAATGCTATTAGAAAGAGAATATGTAAATTCCCCTAGATGAGTTTTTCATCGACACCAGCGCTGGTATCGTTAATTTGCGGGAGTGAGCTTTTATTTGCGATAAATCGTTGGTCGAAGTAATTATTTACAAAAGCAGTTTCGTCCTAATGAAATGTGGGCATCGATTTAATTAAAATTTATTTGTTTTCGTACACTAGTTTGGATCAAGGTTCATGCTGATAATTTGCTCGGTTGCGCAATTAAAATTGAAATTAGTGGTGAATTAATTCGTGTCCTTCTCAAAATCTGTCAAGGTAAGGTCCCGAGTTTTCGAACGGTTTTTTTTTTCGATCCAACATGCCAGCATGTGAGGCTCAGAAGTAACTAAAATAATGATTATTTTAAATTTCACTAGTAATATTCATGAATGTAAATATATGTGAGATGTAAATCCGTGGAAATCGCGAAAGCCACGTTGTCGCAACAAACCCTGTCACCGAATAATCGGTACCCATTTGTGGTGCAAAAACACCTGTGCCTATAGTAGGCTACTTTCGATTCAACCAAATTTAATTTCTTCCGAGTGATTCGAGGTAATGGAGCAAAATACCAAATTGCTTCTGCTCTACTGTGGGCAAGTGATCAGCCGTGCAACAGGTTTTCGATTTTCGATGGTATTGGTATGTTGTGCCAATATTCGACAATCCGGGTTTTCTCACTCTCTCGCTCTCTCGCTCTCAGTATTTTTACTCTCTTGTGGTGTTTATTTTTAGTTGCTTCTCTGTTGTTATTCTTCTCATTCTGGTTTTGCGAGTCTCTGCCCTGAGGTTGTTTGACCTGCTTTGATGGACCAATGACAAGCGGCACGTGTTACAGGGTGTGGGAAAAAGTTAGCTACCTTAATTTATTTGTATTTTTACATAAAAGCGGGCTAAGCTACTTTTTAATTGAAATACATTGCCATTTTTGACACATCTAAATTTCAATTCTAGATGCTCAAAAAATCTCACACTAGCGAATCAATCTACGAAAAATCGTCTTTCATTGCTCGCATCTACTTGCATCTTCCCATAGCAATACAAGTCGCTTCCCTCGCGTCCGTCCTCAAAGGGGTCTGCTACACATTCTCGGAATAATCAGACTGACAGTGGTCATGATCAATAAACTCCATTTCAGAAAACGTTAAACGAAACAGTTAATTTGTATCGCCACACCCTGTAGTATGATCTACCAATGATTCGATGTTTTGCCTTATAAACCGGCCACCTTCGCTCTCCTCGAACATGTTATTGTGCCGAATACGAATGGTTAGGCAACAAGAGGCAAGAACCATAAAAAAATACTCGAACATTGTTTACATTGCTACTGCTGACGTCAATCCGTAGATTATCTATGCGTCAATGCGTCAAGCCGGCAGTCGCCGAATGAACATCAAACTGTGTGTCCGTGAGACTCGCGAGAGAAGATTTTGGGATATCTTGCAGAATTTTGTTTTGTTTATAGATGGCAGCCCGAACAAAACGTTTTATCCATTCAACGTCGAATTGCGATTGCAGAGTACTCTTATGAATAAATCATTCGTTAGAAACATGTTTTATGATGTTCCAAATATGCAGACGAGAATTCGGTAATGACAAATTGTAGGTTAATGGGAGTTTGCCACATAGTTTTACGATATAAATTATTGCTCGGGATTCACTATTGTTCAAGCAAACGTGATTATTTGGCAGGAATTTCCAAGGGAATTCCCCGCTCAAGTGGTTCAGAACAAATGGAATTTGAAGCCAGAAATCGTGGAATTCGTTGACAAAAAATGAAACAACAGAACTGGGTAGAGGAGGTAGGTACACGAGAGGTATAATTTGCAAGGTTTCGGTTTCCCGTTTTTGTTTTGGTTGTGGTTTGCCCCACCGGTACCGAATCTAAAAACAAAACAAGAATTAACTGTGTTCAATGACGGCGCTCGAATTTACTCGATCTTGTTCGGTCTACGATGGGTGGGATTTATTTGTCAACAATAAGTTGTCTGGCAACCTATTTCTGAGCTGATTGAAATATACCTTTGTTTTGATCTGATTGAAATATACATTTGGAAGTAGAGACGATTCTGTCTTCTTCGTTTCTAAAACTGACTTTTGCCAAACGTTAGAACATCGGCTGCTAAGCAGAACTAAAGGATGTATTCGTGGAAAATGGAACTCACATAATCAGCTGTAACTTTTCAACTAGTATACCAAATTATGTCATATGAGCTTTCACTTGAGTTTAGAACAAGAAAACAAAATGGTGTCTTACAAATTTTGTACAGTGACAAAAAACTGCATTTTGCTTACTTTTACTTATTTTTTCCACTCCTTGTTCCATTTATTCACGGATTATGAATCTTTAAAGTGTGACAGAAAAAAGTGCTTTTGTTTGGCGTAAAAGGATTGAGTTTTTATTTGTTTAGAAAGGTTTTGATATTTTCAGTCAAAATGAGCGAAAGTTTTTAACTGAAATTTCCGACTAACTGCACAATATTTTGAATTCTAGACTAACATTTGAAAAGGGCGTAAGTCCAAAATGACCATATCGAGAAAATTGCTTCCGAATTTTGATGACCTAAAAATTAATCCTATTTGACGACTTTCCATTTTCTGGATGATTTTATACGCTTGACATCTAGTTAATAGTGTAATCTATCATCATGCATCACTAAAAACTAAAAAAAAAAGTTTTCTTTGTCGTGAAATTTAAAATAAAACATCATACGCCCTGATAGTTTCTTACATGTTGGCTAAGTCCTAAGTCCTTGGCTAAGGTCCCTATTAACCGTACTATAGGAATATTGACTGTAACCTGTCTGATATATAGTAATATGACAACCAGTTATCGTATTTTTGAAGTTTCTTTGAATTTTAAATTTTAAAACATCATATCGACATATCGAGTTCTAGAATCAAAATAACACTACATACATCATCGACCAAAAGAGGCATAGACTTGTGGAAATATCAACATAAGGATAGTACTACTCATACTCTATGCGTAGCCTATGCGTTTAGAAATGTTTCCATGCGAATGAGTAAAAGTGATTCACTTTCTGAGTAATATTCGTTTTCAGTGTACGCTAAATGGGCTTCCCTATTCGGAATATTGAGCAGTTCCAGACCAGTAATTAGAACGACCGTTCATATATGCACTTCCAGACAATCCAGACTATCCATCACAGGCTACGGCGTATTTATTTTTCCAACGGAACGACAATCTTCGTGTCTAAAAAAACATCGAAAACGTCGAAAAATCGGGCGTTGGTTCGGACCGTTCTTCTCGAGAGGATTGTGCTAGGTGCAGAATTCAGTCTACCAAGACGCGAGGAGTGGGTATGACAGGTGGGACATGCCCTACGCACAAAAATACCTGGGAGGAACAGTCAAAGTTTTGTCCCACCCACGATTTTAAAGAGAACGCAGGTTATTATTCCTCCAATGATAAAATCTGACCCTTCTTACTAATAGAAATTTCGTCTAAAGTGCTCATACGATGAAAAAAGTTAGATGAATTCTCATGGGGTTTAAGGTAACGCATGATTGATTTTGTCCCTGCTAGAAACTGGGGCCGGGGGTTCCCGGAATATGACCGGATGGGGCCAGTATAGTCCTGTGCTGTGAATATTACTACCATTTAACTGGCTTTTGAATGCTCATGTCATTTGATGTGTCACATGATGGGTTTAACTTTTTTAATGTTTTATTAAGTTCAGGCTGCATTTAGTTACATAGCATTTATAATTCAGAAACATACATCTCAGAAACCAGTTCACGATTTCAAAAATATTCTAAAAGTTATATGTGACAATAGTACCTTGTCCCACTACCACCTTTGAAGGTGGACGCGCCTCTGCATAATACCATAGTTGCGAAAAGGTTTCAAATTGCCGTGATACCGTAATCCGGGGGCAAATTGATCACATATTAATGTGAATATAGAAAAAAATGCCTAAATTAAACGAAATTTGCAATTGGTATTTAAATCAGTAGCTATGGGATCTCTATCGTTCTCTCTTTTAGCATATTGAGTGATTTGTTTATATTGAAGGACAATTTTTGAATTTATCGATATGAGGTGAAGTTGATCAATCCTTGAGAGGCAGTCTTTCGAGTAATTTTCTAGTAACTGTTCTTATCAAATGTGTGTTCCCTGAATCCGAATCAGATGCAAAAAAAAACCTTGTGCGAAGTGTATTTTCAGCAAAAACTACAAAACAGATTTTTTAAACGCACAGTTGCGCCTAAAAGTAGGCAAGTGGTTTAAAAAGTTAATGGCATCAATTCCATGCAACTCTTTGATCGTTTGTTTCAATGTTAAATCTACTTTTTTGTTGTGGAAAGCTCGTCAAAGCGATAATTGGAGTCTCATGATGAAATGCTATAAAGATGTATCTTGAAATCTATCAGTATCACCGAAAAATTTTTACACGACAACTAGAACCGCAACCCATAATGGTTAATTTCACCCCGGTGACCATTTTGGTCCTGGATTACGGTAATGATTTGTTTCTCGTTCGTTCTCTTTCGGATCAGACTAGAAGCCACGGGAAAGCATTATCAAGATTTTGAGAAGCTCTTAGACCTGAAAGTGCAAGAGAGAAAATTGGACTTGAAGCGGAGTTAAAGTTCGCCCTGAAGTTTGACAATTTATTGCGACAAGAACACACTCGACGTACCTGTTTCAATCCCTGAGGTGAGATGTCTGCTGATGGTGTGTGAATTCAAATGCAAATGGCAAATATAAAGAGCCTTCCTTAGCTCAGGTCTAAGATTATTTCGAGTTGGAAAATTTATCGACTTCTTCCCTGGGCATAAAGTATGATTTTACTTGCCACGCAATAAATACTAATGCAAAAATGGTACAGGCATCGAAAGTTCTCAATTAATAACTGTGAAAGTGCATCTAGGACACTATGTTGAGAGCACGCAATAAGCTTCTATGCTATAAGCAATAAGCTTCAAATGCGAAGACGATGAAGAAGGAGAAGAATTCTAAAGATGAGTCTGGAGTCTTTTGAAAAAGGCATATGGCTACTCCAACGAAGATTTGTCAAGTGAATAACAGATGGAAATTTTCTATCGCATATAACTTAACATAAAGTTAAGATGTATAAGGAACATAGGCTTAGCCTTTTCGACAGAACACAAATCAAGCGTAACTATTCAAATCGACGTATCTGATTTGGTAAACAATCATTTCAATCTACGATTTTTGGCAAATGCTAGCTCACTCACAGATACTAACAACACCAGCTAGTAGGGGAAAGATTTCCCTACCAGATGATTGTGTTTGTTTGCGTGGGTGAGTTAGCAGTTAAGACAAATCGTCGATTGAAGTGATTGTTTACAAAAGCAGATACGTCGATTTAAATCGTTACGCTTGAAATATGCAAAGGACTGATCAAGAAGTGAGTCTAACTGCTCACTCACAGGAAAGGAATTTGTTCTGTTCCGCCGACAAAGGTTTTTTTTTTTAATAATACTATGGTAGGTAGATGCCATCGCATGCAGATGCTTAGAAAGCTTTTACATGCCGGTCCTAAAAGGATGTCCATGTCTAAAGATGCAAATCTTGAGGGACGGAAGATGCTAGTTTTACATTTACCTCCACTTATTCCCCCGTATTCTGCGAGTAACGCGACTCCCTGTCACCAGTGAGGTGACAATTGTCACCTCGTGTGGGGTGACTCTACGTGCAATTCAAATGGAGAGTCACCTCACACAACGTGACAATTATTGTCATCTCACTGGTGAGAGAGAGTCACGTGACTCGCAGAATAGGGAGAGTATTTTGTATCCATGACAAATATGTATTTCGACTACAATGATAAAGATTGCACATTCTACCGTAGAACCCCGTTAGTTTGAATAGCTAAAATGGCAATTAAACGGTGCTCACTTCGAACTTGTTTAACTAGTACCCCTACACTGGAGCGTAACGCCATTGGGCACCTATGTAGAGGTACCTGCTAAACAAATGCTAAATGAGCACCGTTCGATTGCTATTTTATACCACAGACAGACATACAAATTAGTACCGATGTACTCCTTCAGTCTAGTTCCTCAAAAAGTACAATTTGTGGTACTAGCTTAAAGCAGTACAACGGTAGTACAACAGTGTATGTATGTACAAGGTATTAGCTATTCGAACTAATGGGGTTCTACGGTAGTCGAAAATACCTTTTTGTTACGAATAGTAAGTGGAATTAAATGGAAAATTGACACCTTTGTTTTGCTCTTGTGTGTATTCCACTAGAATCCCTATTCATAGCATTCGTCATTCGACAGCCATTACTCGTATTCATCGGACGTGTTCTCTTTCTGCTCTGCTTAACTTGGTGAAATATTGTAGCGAAAATGAGTGTAGTTCGTAAAAACACACTTGTTGTTGACTTCAGTGTCCTTCCAGTTCGTCCCAATGCGGGAAAAGTCTGGATCTGGAAGCGATCTGGAAGTTCTGAAGAGCCGGGGAAATTCTCTAGAATCACAAGAACAAGATCCATAAGAACACAGATGTACGCTCGTTTTCGAAGCGCAAATGAAAAAAAACATCGCATGTTTCAGTTTGGACACACACTTTCCCATTCGAATGGTTTGTGTGCGAACTGTTTAAACAGAAAACATCGATTCCTATACACGGTCGTTGAATCTAACTCATATTTGTGTTCCGTGTACTCAAATTTGATAAAACGTAAGTCACTCATAGGCTGAGTAAATTTTTACTCAAATAACACTTGGTAATCGTCGGAGAAAACAAATTTGGGATGTCACTGAAATGCCCTTGGCTTAGGAGACGACTCCCTTGGATGGACACGGATCTTCGGTTAGTGGACTGTATTTCGGATGATCGGTTCGATCGAATAACACGTTGCTACACTTATGAAACTACTTTACTAGCTGCTACTTTGCTGATGTGCACTCTTCGGCGGTCACAGAACGACTGATCACTGATTACGTTGAAACGCTTTTCGCTTATACACGTTAGCGGCAGGTAGCATTGCGCGTTGCTGTTCGTAAGGGTTTTGCCGTTTCAGTAAGATTGGGCGTTGCTGTTGTGATGGACGGAACAAATAGCATGACCTGAAATTAGTACACAGACCTACTGTAGACCTACCTACCTACAGCTGTTGCAAAAAAATCAAAAGAAGTACTACAAATATTTACTGATCATATCAGGATAATCAGGAATTATTCTTAAGACCTTCAGATCGTCATCGTATTATGGTTAAAGAAATATTCATTACTTAGGATGACCGAGAATTTTTCTGAACACCTTTATCTGATCAAAAATTCAAAGTCCTGCCTATCAGTCCCATGTAGATTTTCTTCAGTTTCAAGATAGCAACGATATCCAATATCAATTGGTATCTATTTTCATACTGCGTGATACAACTACGGACTTTGATCATGAAAAAAGTGAAAACAACATCAAGTCAGTTTGAAGCAAAGTAATCGCTCATCAGTCCCATCCTGAAATTCGATCATCCAAAGGTCAAGTTACAGTTCTGCTTTTTGGATCGCCATATTTTTGCTCATATAACAATTCATACAAGATTCATCTAGGAAAAAATGTGATTTATGAATCGATTCAGTACTTTCCGAACTGATTTCCAACTTTTCTTAAGTGGTTCAGAGAACGTACTCCGAAATTGTATGAAGTGATTTCAAAGTTCTCTAACGTAATTCAGTAAATTCTGAAGTAAAGGGTGATACGGTCAAAATTTGGTCAATATCAACTTGACGTATTTCTTTCAATTTTGCATTTAAAAAACCTGAACACCCCTCATTTTGAAGGTGTGTGTGTGTAGAATGTTGCTCCTATTTTGATTTTGGAATTCACTCTTCAGTTGTCAAAATGCCGTCCAAGCAAGAAGAGCAGCGTATGAAAATTTTGCTCGCGCATCGCGAAAATCCGAGCTACTCGCACGCAAAGTTGGCAAAATCGCTAAAAGTTGCCAAATCAACCGTTACAAATGTAATTAAAGGGTTTGGGGAACGTTTGTCGACAGCCAGGAAGTCTGGATCGGGGGGAAATCGAAAACCGGAAGCCGCTGAGACGACAAAGAGAGTTGCCGGTAGTTTCAAGCGAAACCCTAACCTCTCTCTCCGAGATGCCGCAAATAAGCTGGGTGTATCGTCTACAACCGTGCATCGAGCCAAAAAACGAGCCGGACTATCGACTTACAAGAAGGTAGTGACTCCAAATCGCGATGATAAACAAAATACGACGGCCAAAGCGCGATCCCGGAGGCTGTACACGACGATGCTGACGAAGTTTGACTGCGTGGTAATGGACGACGAAACCTACGTCAAAGCCGACTACAAGCAGCTTCCGGGACAGGATTTTTATACGGCAAAAGGAAGGGGAAAGGTAGCAGATGTTTTCAAGCACATGAAACTGTCAAAGTTCGCAAAGAAATATCTGGTTTGGCAAGCCATCTGTACCTGTGGCTTGAAAAGCAGCATTTTCATAGCTTCCGGGACTGTCAACCAAGAAATTTACGTGAAAGAGTGTTTGAATAAACGTCTGCTGCCTTTCCTGAAGAAACACGGTTGTTCCGTACTGTTTTGGCCGGATTTGGCATCTTGCCATTACGGTAAAAAGGCCATGGAGTGGTACGCCGCCAACAACGTGCAGGTGGTTCCCAAGGACAAGAACCTTCTCAACACGCCAGAGCTCCGCCCAATTGAGAAATACTGGGCTATTGTCATGCGGAACCTAAAGAAGACCAAAAAAACTGCTAAGGGCGAACAGCAGTTCAAGGCAAACTGGCTTTCTGCGGCGAAGAAGGTGGACAAGGTGGCTGTACAAAATCTGATGGCAGGGGTCAAGCGTAAGGCCCGGCAATTCGGATTTGGAAAAGCGGAAGCCCAACTGAATATTTTTCCTGAATTTTATACTAATTGAACTTGAAAAAGAAATTTAATTTGATTTTTTTAAATAAACGATTTCACCGATTTACACGCGTTTTCCCTTGACCAAATTTTGACCGTATCACCCTTTAATTCTCAACTTTTTCTAAGATGTTCAGTACTTTTCGTAAGTTGGTCAGTACTGTCTAAAGTGATTCAAAACAATTCTGAAGTGATGCAGGACTTTTCAAGATGATTGAAATCATTCCTGTAGTGATTCAGTACTTTCCGAAGTGACCACACACTTTCCTGAAGTGATTCAGTACTTTCTGAAATGATTCAATACTTTTCAATGTGGTTCCGAACTTTCCTGAGCTGATTCAGAACTTGAAGAAATGATTACATGTTTTTTCTGGAATTATGCAGTACTTTCCAAAGTCATTCCGAACTTTTATGAACTGATCAGTACTTCCGAACGTACTCCAAAATTGTATGAAGTGATTCCAAACTTTTCTGAAGTAGTTAAGTAAATTCTAAAGAACTTCCGGACTTTTCGAAATTCGTTCAGTACTTTCCGAAGTAATTCAAACCAATTCTGGAGTTATGTAGGACTTTTTAAAACAATTGAAATCATTTCTGAACTGATTCAGTACTTTCCGAAGTGATCCCAAACATTCCTGAACTGATTCAGTACTTTCTGATATGACTCAGTACTTTCCGAAGTGATTCCGAAAATTTTGGAAGTGATTCAGAAGTTGCAGAAATGATTATACACTTTTCTGGAATGATGCAGTACTTTCCAAAGTGATTCCGAACCTTTATGTACTGATCAGTACTTTCCGAACGCAATCCGAATTTTTTATGGAGCTATTCCAAACTTTTTTAAAGTGATCCAATAAACTCTGAAAAAAATCTTAACTTTTCCTAAGTTGTTCAGTACGTTCGGAAGTGATTCAAAACAATTCTGAAGTGATGCAGGACTTTTCAAAATGATTGAAATAGTATCTACTAAGTACTACGCTGCCGCTATTCGCATAACAGTCCTATGTAGATAGGAAATCCATAGGACATGGGACTGTTATGCGAATAGCGGCAGTACGTACTAAATCACTCCAGAAATGATTTCCATCATTTTGAAAAGTATTTCATCACTTCAGAATTGTTTTGAATCCCTTCGGTAAGTATTGACAAAATTTGGAAAAGTTGTGAATTACTTCAGAATGTACTGAATCTCTTTATTTATTATGATTTTTCAAATATTCACATGGGAATTGCACTTCGTAACTTCAACTGCCATTTTCTCAATGCCTACTTTTTTAATATGGGACTGATATGGGATTGTAGGCAGTATAGGTAGATATCAGGATTATCCGGAATTATTATGAAGAAAAACAACTGATCAAAACATCTAATAAAGTCCTACAGATATTGTCTGATCAAACTGGGACTTGTTCTAAAGACCTTCAACTGATCAACGTGTTCATGAAAATCCCATTTAATCTTAACGCAAGTAACATTTATTGCGGTTTTATAGCATTCTACAAGTCTAAATCATGGTCTACAGAACCCTCATAAAACCAAAATTGTTACTTGGGAAGAAAATATAAATTTATCTCTATATGAAGATTTTAGACAGCTAATTTTGTGTAGTTGAAATGATTGGGATTAGCGGCGCTGGTGGTGTAATGGTAAGCGTGATTACCTCTCACCCCAGCAGGCCTGGGTTCAATCCCAGTCGGCGCCGCCGGGATGTTCCGAGGCATAACATCTCTGATCACGCCTTCCTTCGGATGGGAAGTAAAGCCGTTGGTCCCCGGTTCATGAGTTGATGGGTCGATAGGTAGGGTCCAGGTGTGGGAGCTGCCTTCCTGGCGTCGGTAGCATTGGTGCTCAGCACGGAAAACAAGATCGACAGAAAACAAATCCAAGGGAAAAAAATGATTGGGATTGAAATTGCACAGTGTCCCTTTTCAGACAGTTCCAGAGTGTTGAAAATTGTTGCAAGGAAATCCAAAAGTTCGAATTTTCACTTTTCAAAATTCGGCCTTATGAACCATTCGGCCCAAACACTTTCGGCCTAATCATCCATTTGGCCTAATGTATGTACGTATTTTATATCAAGGATACCACCATTAGACAGTAGACTGTCCACCTCGTATGTCTTGATCAAGTACGATTCCTGGTTGTTTTCAATTTACCATTGTATGAAGGGCCAAAAACGGAGGGAAGACCCGTACGCAGAAAAACTAACGCGTGATCCACGGGAGCAAGAAGAATGTCCTTCCAATGATAACAATGTTCCAACCCGATACAGAACAAGCCATCATGCAAGGAGATGTCCCAATGAGTGGGGAGAAGAGCCCACCTTCAGTTCACGAAATGTTAACAACAGGGAGGTGGCAATTCCACTCTCCCCATCCAAATCGCTTCAATCCTCAACCTACCCAATGAACTTGTATGGTAATATGAAAATATGTAGAATATAAGAATGAAATACTACCCATGATTTTCTGCTCAGTAAGCAAAAACGATCCCTCCAGGGTAATCGAGCATCTCAAAACCATAACACTTCACGACAAAATATGATTGAGCTTCCGCTTGGTGTAATGAACAACATTGATACGCGATAATTCATAGTTTCTGCGGTTGACGGTAAATACCATGACGAAAACAGCGAACTTGGAACTTACCATTTGTCTAGGATTTAACACCTTTGCTTGGTACCTCCACTGGATCTTCATGTCCACCATCTGTCACTGTCTGCAAAAATATCTAATACCAATTACCTTTGTTGTGATACGCCCTTCAACGAAAACTTCTTGCACTGCCATGGTCATCTGGTCTAAAGTCGCTGGTCCACCGATCACTCGGAATGAGCGGTCCGTACATCATTGAGTCAATGTAGAGATTAGTATGAGATGGTTGTAGGGGACATGACGGCTTCGGCATGACCGACTATTTTCGGCAACCCAAATTGAAACACTATTTTAACTGGATTTTCTTACGAAAACACTTCGCTGAATGCATGCAAACGATTCTTTATGCTTTCAGCTTCAATTTGACTATATTTTTACCACTGAAAAAAAGCAATCTAGCAGGGTTTTCTTGAAATGAAACACACGCTCTACAAATTGTAGCTGATTTCGAGTTGCCGATAATAGAACAGCAAATTTACATGCAGTTCAAATGGAACGGTTGCCGAAGAAAAACTGGTTGCCGACAATACTCGCTCTCACTAGAGAAGATTGGAGCTTTGTAAAAGCGTTTCAAAACAGTTTTTGGCAATTCTTTCGACTGAAATTGTTAGAGCAGCTGGCAGCAAAAGATTGTAAACAAACCAATACTGCATATGTGTGCGTTCCATAGAGAAAAAGGCTATATAAAGAAGGTCGCTGCTTAGGTTGCCGAGAATACGTAAATTCCCCTATATGCAAAGTGCGAAAAGAGAATGAAAGAAATACGAAAGGTATTACTTTAAAGAAGTGACAGCTTTATCGGATTCCCCAACTAACCATACTCAAGCAAAGTAAGTATATACAAGCTATATTGCGGCTGTATGGTTACTTGGGTACTCATATGGCCGTCAGAATGGTCCATCGGATGCGAAGTGAAATATTTCTGAAAGGGATGCGTTATATGTCTCAATGTTTGGATTTTATTTAACGTTATCTCAATATTATAACACAGACAAACAGAAATAACACATTGAACATTTCTCATATTAAACACTACCGCCATCTGTCGTATACATTCAACTGATGGTACTACCAACTAAAAACATTTAAATTGACCGTTAAAAGCGATTTCGATGAACATTTTAAGAATGCTATGTCTGCTTGTCTGTGATCATACCTTCACTATCGCAACTTCGGGTAATCTGCGAAAGTACTTGCATTTTTCTCAGGCACTTTTGATCTAACTGCAATCACTCTCTCTTACTCGAAATGCCCCACGACCAAATTGGCACAACGATGCCCTATTCGCTCTCTGACCAAAGCGCAGGGTAATAATCAATTTGACCTAATGACCCTAAACCCTAAAGATGAGAATACCTAAATACTGTCTTCTTTGAAAACTTTGATAACGAAGGGAATATTGCCATTTAAGATTTCTTATAAATGAGTAATTCTCGTTGAAACCAGGCCGCCATTGACATACAATATTTAAATATATTCGCATGATTGGTCGAAACTGATGAAAAACTGAGATAACCACTTTCCTTAGTTCTAATTAAAGGACCCCCCGTTTGCCAATGGGTCTTACAGTTTTCAAAAAAGTGGAATTTCTAGCAATTCCTGATAAATCTGTCATGGTTAATCTTTGAAATTTCATATGGAACCCTCCTGCAAACAACACGCTGTTATGAAGTTTTTTTGGCGGCCATTTGCGGCCGCGATATTGGATTTGTGGAAAATACGTTTTTCTGATAAAATCCAATATGGCGACCAAATTGAAGATGGCCGCCAAAAAATTTCCGTTCCGAATGAAAGCTCTGTCCTTCCTCTTCATAATAACATGTTGTTTGTAGGAGGGTTCCATATGAAATTTGAAAGATAAATATAATATGTTAAATATTGCTAGAAATTCCACTATTTTGAAAACTGTAAGGACCCTTGGCGAGCGAGGGGTCCATTAATTTGAACTAAGGAAAGTGACAATCTCATGTTTTCCATCAGTTTCGACCAATCAAGCGGAAATATTTATATATTTAAAGACCAAGTGTCAATGGCTGCCTGGTTTCAACGAGAATTACTCAAATACCGAAGTAAACATTCCTTTCTTCGATCTTTTTCGAAATCCGGGCTGTGGACCAATATCTAGGAAGTGTGTGACATTCAAGAAATCGATGACAAAGCTGCTACGAACCGACTCAAGCACATCATTCCGGGAAGCTTGCTGTTGGCAACTCGTTTGTCGTTTCCCATTAGTGAAAACATTTCCCCAAATCTTAAAGCTTGTATTCTGGGTGCTAAGAACTTCCGTTTTTTTCTAACTTATCCCGTTGCAGCTCAACCGCCTGGCGTGCCGGAAATCTGCAAGAAATCTCTAGTCTCCAGTCCGGCCGAGGGTGGTCTCGAAATGTTTATAGTCGGCAAAAACTTCCTAAAAGATACCAAGGTGGTGTTTCAGCGGCGCAAGGCTCCGCTCGGGGCCAGCTCCTCCAGCAAAACCTCGATCAATGTCATGCCGTGGGAGCAGACGGTCATTCCGGACAAGGAATACCTCCAACAGGTAAGTATCACCCAAAGGCGTTCCGAACGAGTGGCTAATCATTATCCCGCGTTCCGTTACAGACTCACCTGATTTGCACGGTCCCGCCATACGTTAGTCAGGATATTCTGGAACCCATAGTAGTACAAATATTCATCGTTTCCGCGGGCAAGAAGAGCGAAACGCATAACTTTACCTACACCCCAAAAGGGCACCATACGGCGCTGACGGCAGCCACAACGTTGGGCTCTCCCGGTGCGGGGAGTTCCTTTTTTGGATCGCTATTGTCCGCCAGTGTCGGAAATCCCGTCGATGATGTATCTGCCAGTGTCGGTGTCGGAGGGGGGCTACTGGGTGGCAGTAGTGCCGGTAGTAGTGGTAGTACCCTCCTAGGAGCACTCGGATCAGGAACCAGCGGCGGTGGTAATACTGGCGCTGCAACAAGCTTCAATGCCCTAAATTCTAGCTTTAGTAGCCAGCCGAGCGAAGGTAAGAGACTCGAATTTCTACTCTTTCTCGCGCGATGTCCCACGCATCGTGAGAAACAATGAGCCAATAGTATACGGACGTATGTTTGTGAATGTGATTCCATATACCCACCACGTGGCGTAGCACTTTCGTTGCTTGCTGACGAGTGTATTGAAGATTTACAACGCAATTCTTAATCACGGCCCTTTTAACATAGCCGCGCGTTTATGCCACAAACATATATCTCGAAATCGCATAGCTACATACCTACTAGGTACTAGTAATAATATTATGAATCATCATCGAGAACGAATTCCCCCAGTTATAACCGTATACAATGCTCAGAATAACAAGAGACAATTGTCTGCCATTTTTACATTGCTGTCCCCATATTCATTCGTATTCGATATTTAAAAAAAAAAACAGTTACATTGATACGTCGACGTCGGAGAAACGGACAGCAAAAAGGAAATAACTTATCCCACTTGAGCATATTCGATCAATGCAGTCTGGGATAATCCGTGTGTGTACGTGTGCATGTTTCTGTGTGTGTGTGTGTGCAAACGTTTTTACTACAGAGGGCGTGATAAGATTGGGCTCTTTGCGTGACCTTAGATTCTGTTTTCTAAATTTGATTGTATGATACAGTCCGTTGCCCTTGGTATCTCTAAGCTCTAAGGAAACCTGCTCTCGTTTCAGTAGTTTGTTTATGTGAGTGTGTCTATGCGCGTTGTTTGTTGAGCTTGAGTTATCGGTTTACTTCGGGAACACCCTTAACTGATTGTGAGGGCCGATGGTAAACATAACCACTGGCAGTAGCCACAGAAGTCAATCAACGGGTTTGTTTGAATATTATTTATCGATTTTGCTTGAAAGAGTATGTAAATTTTAAGCTTCATTGAGTTTTGTTTTAGCAATGAATGCAGCGTGTATAATTATTTAGGAAACACTTCAAAAAGCAATTGGCAACTATGATGGTCCGAAGCGGCAATTTAGCAGGAAAGAAATGTTTACACTGTTATTTATTCGTTGGTGGCGGTGAGAAAAACCATTCCGAAAATCATGTATTTTTTTTTAAATTTCATGTTATATTTATTTTTTAGTCCTCTATAAATAAAATTATTAAGATGCCTGCATTGATCGACAAAGTTGTAGAAAATGTAAAGTAACTTTGCTGAAGGCGCCATGTGTCTAGCTCTTGATTTAAGTAATTAGTAATTTTTTAGTTTTCAATTAGGGCACTTATAACTTTTTTTTTACACTGAAAAGTTATGGGTAATTCTTACCTAAAAATATGCAGTCTTCAAATACATACAGAACCCGTTAGATTTTGGCAACACATCTTTCGTCAAATTTTAATAATTACAAACCTGATTATCCGGTCATATCCAAAGCTTCACAATCTTCCTGACTATCTAAGGAATATAGAGTTGGAGTTGTAGGGAACTGCGGAGTACAAGCAAATTAAAGACATTGAAATCGTGTTGCCAAAATCTATCGGATACTGTACTATGTATCTTGGAGGCGAACCAGCCCAAGGCTGAAAGCCTCCTTAATAAAGCTAAATAATAATAATAATACTATGTATCTCAACTTTTCAACATAAATGTTTTGGTATCTGAGATTGACGTCCGTGATAGGGATTTGCTATCGGCAATGCCTGTCTCCACTCGATGGTCATGGCAAGCTAGCAAGTTTGACAAATTTTCAGTAGTTAACTAGTAATAAACAATTCTAATTGTAATTTTCAATAATTTGTTTACACCAAATATGGAGATAACTAGTCAGTTGGCTAAAAATCTCCTTAATCTGATTCAAATGATACGTTTATCTTACACGTGACGCTGCTATGATGAAATGGTACCCCTTACTCTCGACGAAAACGTAGTCCTCCGTCTGAGCCAATTTGCCAAAGACCACAATCTTCTATCTAATGCAGATGTTAATTTAAAGCAACCAGTGTTGGCAAAATCAGAAATCAATTGATATTTTTCCGCTCTCATGGGCAACAAATATCATGCTTGATATTGATTTTACAAGCTCCTTTGATATTGCGAGACTATTCACAACATGCAAACATCAAGCTGAGAGTTGACTCAACACAAAAATGATTCCATTGCACATTGTTTTCTTAGAAACAGAAAGCATAGTTTGCTATCTCTTTTTAATCTTCACCGATGGCAGACGCGAAGGGACTGCTGCAAGCCGTTATGCAAGTTTCGGTTGCATTCGGGTTTAAAGCAAAAATCATTAAACTCAATCTCACCACAGTTTGGTGAGATTTGCAGTGGTTGAGTTTTATTAGCTTGATATTCCGAGCTGCGATATCACAGCTTGCAAAATCAACCGCAGTTGTTTGCTTGTTGATTTTTGTCTACGAAAATCAAGCGTGATCTTGGGCGTTGGTGAGATTTATTTTTTTGATATTTTCCCAACACTGAAGCAAACAATACATAGCTAAATGGTACTCTTGAGCCGCTCAACTTTCACTGTCCTCCATTTAATAGGCCTTGACCATCTGAACATCTTTGCTGGAATCCTTCCATTTGGTGGCAATTTCGACATTGGAACGAGTCATTCAAGTCGACTTTCGATAGCGTCTAAAGGTATGTCGAGTGTCCTCCATAACCTCGCGCAATCGGCTCGTCTCTCTGTCTCTCTCGATAGTCACAGCGAGCGAGCACGTGATTGGTTGATTGCAACTTAAAACTTTGATAATTTTTCAATAGTTAACCTATCTTATTTATACCATTTTTTGAAACTTTTCGCTTCAGCACGACGATCTGAGAGGGTGAAAATCTACCTCTAGCTCCTGCTTGCAGCCAAGTGGTACTCGATTATGACAACTGGGTTTGGGGAAAATGTTTAGTTCATGAAAATAGTGATAAAATTATCATTTTTACATTTTTCAAAAGTATCTTCATGGAAAATTGAAAAAGTAGTTATTTCAACAGATTCGTAGGGTTATTTCCTATCGATTGGCGTATTTGGATTTAAATTTCATCTATAAATGACAAAGTTACAAGAGTTCAAAACCTAACACTATTTCGCCACACATTGTTGTGATTTGCACCCCAGTATAGTCCACTAAGACGTTGTTCTTTTATGTTTAAGGGCGCCCAAATTGAAAACCGAAGAGTCACTCTAACACGGTCAAATGAAGAGCTAGGCAAATTATGTCTTCAGCCAACTTTGTTGAAATCATATTCTCTGCACTTCGTCAATCAAATTTGGAGTTTTCAAGTTCACCCCAGAAAGCAAGCAACCATTGCGCATCATCCTCCCTGGCCTACCAATGTTCGAGTTATTCGAGCTAAAGGGTGAGTTAGAGACCAATGGTCTACAGCCATCAGACGTGAACACATTTTCACAAAAGAAGATAGGACCAGAAGAAAGTGTATCAAAGCTCTGTTTAATGTGATAGTGAAATGGAGATTCTTCTACAGACGAGTTACGGATGCTGTACAATGTCACCGTTGCCAAAGACTTGGACATGCGATGTGGAACTGCTTTGTCACCCCGCTGTGTGTGAACACATAACATCCAGCTGCAACCTCCCTGCGAAAGCCAACCTTAAGGACGCACAAAACTCACGAAGCCAAATCCGCTAGAACCAAATTTCTAGGATGCCCTAGCCGCAAGGACTGTATCTAAAAATTGGAAGCCAATCGCCGCTGGAGGTTTTACCGCAATGGCAATGGATTTGTTCATGCATCTGGAAGGCGGTCGCACGAAGCAACATCAATTTCTGGCCCTATTGGAGCTAAGAATCAAGTACGTTTAAAATGTCTAGTTCAACCACACTAACTTTGGTAAACTGGAATGGTAGATCCATGCACAACAAACGTTCCGAGATTTTCGACTTATTACAGCAACGCAACATATATACGTAGCAGTCGTGACAGAAGCTTGGCTGCACCCGAACAGCTCATTTCTGCATCCATTCGCTTCGACCGCTGTTCAAGAAGAAAGTCTGATAGAGGAGGAGGAGTGCTTCTAGCTGTGCGTAAAGGTGTTCAGTCAACTCAACATTCCTACTAAGGTTATTGAAGCTGCAGGTGTCACATTACAGCTGCTTACTTTCCTGGAGGTAGGCGGTGTCAATGGTCAGAATTGTGCAATCGAACCGATCCTTTCTTCGTCGTCGGCGACTTCAACGCTAGGCATCGCTTCTGGAACTGCTCAACGGGCAACAAAGCAGGCAATATACTGTATCAGGAAGCGGCTCGTTTTGGATTATACATCCATTACCCAGATACTCAAATATTCCATCTATTTTGTCGTGGAAGTTCAAATTGTTCAACATGACGAAATCTGTGGCCGGTTATGGATCATCTGTCGGTTACTTTCGAAGTCAGTCTAACGGGATCTCCTGAACTACACTACATACTAACACTGTCCAATGCCAAACTGTTTAACGTTCCAAAGAATGATGAGGATGATGTAAGGCCTTGGGCATTGGCATAACCTTGAGGATTGCTTAACTGCAACCACGCTCCAGGGCTTGTCTGTATCTTTACATTTTAAAAGATGCACTCTAGTGATGCCAGTTGTGTTGTAGTGGACCAAAAGTTTGTTGGAATTTAACTAATAGCCAAAATTAAAAAATTGTGTAGTTGAATTGTTTTTCTAAATGGGCGCAAAAATAAAAAAAAAACATAAAATATTGATTTGAGACATCACTTTGAATTTGGCTTGCTCGAGTGGCGATTTTCTTTTCTTTAGATCAAGGCGATGAAGTTTTGAAGAAAACACAATCTGCACGCTGGATCAACATATAGCCATGCTAGACGGATAGAACATCATTTTATTTTCATAAAAACAGAACCATCCTAACAGATTATCAGGAAAGCCCTTTGGGATATGGAATCTCGGAGGTGAAGAAAATTGGAAGACCATGATCCACACACGTTCTTGAACAATGATCACGAAGAGCGTCCACAAGAGAGTAGGCTCCACAAGGCTCATCTACTACGGGCACATCCTTAGGAGCGATCCAGGCGGAATTTTGAAAACGGCACTCAAGTACAGAATACCAGATACCCAAGCAAATTGGAAGACCGGCATACACCTGGACAACCTGTATTCGACAGGACGTGGAGAGGAGCAAAATTTTCATTGAAGTATGGCACAAGAAAGAAGCAAGAGGTGGAGTCGGAATTTGAGACGAGCAACGACTCTGACTGGGATAGTGAAGCCGAAGACCTAGCACTTAGACTTCTCCGGATTCAGCGATGAGGACCCCATCATGAGAGGAACCGATTCTGGCGAACAAGTCGGTCCGAGGCAACGACAATAACAAACCACAAAACACCCCCAGTCAACCGATGAGTTTGTAACACAAGTAAGCCCAGAATTACATAGGTAAGTTGACACAATCGTTATATTATCATGCTACCCCAATAGGTCGCTATTCAAATGTGTTAGCATTTATTTTTAATTTTGGCTAGTTCATCTCCAAATGTTTTAGCAGTGCCTTTTTAACCACCATTGGGTGTCTCTTCTGGCGTTCGAGTAACGGATCTATTGGCCAGAGCAGGCGCAGACAACTGAGCCCCTAAACGGCTGCAATCTGCGGTCTACCAAAAAATAAGAAGTGAGAATGTAAGGGGAGTTGATACCGCTCTCGCCTACTTCAAGGATGTACTTATGGAAGCTGAATCCATTGCCGTTCCTGTGCGGGGTGCACTCCTAAGAAGTTGCTCGTATTCCGAACGAACCTCAGCATTTGATTCAACTTCGAAGTAGGCGTCGTCTGCTTGCCGAAAACTTTGTAACATCGTACAATAACCAAATGGCTACGGCTGAAGCTGTGAAGACATCCATCGAGCAATTCAACCAGTCAACGCCACCTGCAGACTACACATGGCTGGTTCTCCCTAAGCAAATTGACAGGATCATCCGTAAACTGAAAGTAGAAAAAGCGCCAGCACACGACAGCATTAGAAACGTCTTCCCCGTAACGGCAAAGTGTTTCTTGCTAAGATATTTTCTGCCTGCATCGAACTTTGCTATGTCCCTTCTGACTGAAAAAACGCAATAGTCGTTGCCAGCCCATCAAACTATAGACAATTTAGCCTGCATCCAACAATTGGCAAACTGTTCGAGCGCGTTATCTTAACTCGTATCGAAAGACACTTGGAAACAACTCGTATCGTCCCGCATGAACAGTTTGGATTCCATTCCGTTTGGTGGAAATGGTAACGCAGTGCTGTGAGCAAGGAAAATCTTCAGGCCTGATACTTCTTGACGATTTATAATTTCTTGAAGGCTTGAACTGTGTTCAAGTCTTGGTGAATGGGTGCACAAGGAGGATGGAGTTCCTGAAGGCTCTGTATTGAGTGCAACTCTGTACAACATCTTCTCTGCTGACCTCATCAGAGTGAACGGTGTTCACTACTACTTTTTCGCGGATGACTTCTTCTCCTTACTCGCATTTCAAGCTTATTGC